>NC_084817.1:2767042-3070216 GCF_963583255.1 Pyrus communis
CTATTCTCCTTCGAACTGGAAGTAGCAGTATTACTTTCAACATGCTCTTTCTTGGTCCAACAATCTTTCGCCATGTGGCCCATCTTCCCGCAGTTGTAACACTTGCCACTAAACTTTTTACTATTACTGCGATTCTTCCAAGCTCCCCCAGAACGAGAGCCTCCATTTCCTTGGTGACTTTGCACCTTTTCTCCATCCTTTTTAGATCCACTACCAGTGTACCGCTTGAATGTGCCTTTGCTTTTGTTGGTGTAGAGCGCTTCCTCTTCACTCTTCAATGAGACTCCTCCCATTTGCTTGGCCATAGGTTCTTGACCTGCAAGCAAATTTTCAAACTCAACAAGCGATGGTTATGTCGGCCATCCTTGTATAGCGGCAATGAACCCTCGATATTCGGGTCTCAAACCATGGATAATTATTCTCTTCATCCTGGTTTCCCCAATAGGAGCTGTTAGATCTAATTCTGAAATTTCGCGGCATATCGACTTCACTTTGTGAAAGGACTGGGCAATCGTCATGTCGCGTTGTACCATCGATAGCAGCTCATTCTCAAGAAGTTGCAATTTTGTATCGTTCCTCTTCGAAAAGAGTGTAACAAAAGTGTCCTATGCTTCCTTTGGCGTTTTAGCATCCTGAATGTGCTCCAACATTTCTTCTTCTATTGTGGTCTTTAAGGCAAACATTGATTTGCCTGCTTTAATTTTCCACTTCCGCAAGACGCCGTTAACATCTTCCGCTGCCGGTTGTGTAACTTCACTACCACCGACAACCTCCCACAAGTCTTGACCTTGAAGGTAAGACTCTATACACGTTGCCCACGTGTTATAGTTTTGGTTGTTGAGCTTCTTGATTCCTCCAACAACTTGAAGATCACCCATCGTATCGGCAAGACTTTGACTACACCGAACAAGCTTGAGTGACTACCGTGCAGAGTAATACACTACTCTCGACACAAAGAAGCTCCCTCTCAAGGTTTGTGATAACCCCAGCAATAATCTCAAGAAATCTTTTCTGATGTGGAAGATCAGTCAAAACTGCAACCACAGAGCATACTCGGAATTTCAAGAGACTTTACAACCAATGCTCTACCAAGAACGATCCCTGACCGACTTGGCTCTGATACCAATTGTTGAATAAGAAGAGTATCCAAGATAACTCTAATGATCCCAAGAAGAAGAAAATAGAGCACACTCTTAAAGAAAGCTCACAAAACAAACTAATTAACAAAGCTTTTCTTATTTAGCTCTAGGCTTTGTTTTTCCTTGGATGATTACAATGCTTGGGGACTTGGATATTTATAGCAAAC
Source organism: Pyrus communis (assembly GCF_963583255.1). Taxonomy (NCBI): domain Eukaryota; kingdom Viridiplantae; phylum Streptophyta; class Magnoliopsida; order Rosales; family Rosaceae; genus Pyrus; species Pyrus communis. The sequence continues at coordinate 2,768,349 of NC_084817.1, forward strand.
CAAATGAAAGCTACACCACACACTTAATTAAACTAAGATTATTTGCTACCACACAAAACCCATTAATTGCACCTAATTTTTTCCACTCAACCATACCTAACATTGATTCTACCTAACATTGATTCTCAACATTCCATTTTTTTTATCCCACTGAATATCAATTGTTTTCTTGAGTTGTATCTGGAGTTCTATGCATTTCTTGAAGAGTTATGGCAAGATCAATAACTAGAACTAAGGTAATCTCTCACATTCTGGTAGAGAAGAAATCATAAAAATGATAAAACCCTATAGGCTGACGCCACAAATTCCACCCAAAAAACCATATATCCAGAGACGCATGACCATGGTGTTCGTTGCCACTCGAATAATACGAAGTCCTTAATTCTGTCGTTCAAATAGCTGAATGGACTTTCAGGCCAGTTATCTGGTGAGGTTTTGGCTTCATCCTGAACACCAGCGGTTCCATCTTATTGTTGAGCTTTTGAAAGTACGAGAGCTCATATTTTTGCCATAAAAAGTTTCGAGCGTGACCCTAATCCTTCTCCAAGTAGAAACTCTTGAATCACCATTCAAGACACGCCTATTTTTATATAGAAAAGAACCTAAAAATATGATGAGAGATAGAACTGAAGCCGTCCCAGCAATAAGAAAAGGGCCCCAAAAGCTGTTAAGGCCAAGACTGTTGCTTGATACTCTTGGATTTGAATTATCTTAGCAACTACTCTCTTGACTGAACCTTTTTTTTTTCAATGCTCATTACCTTCTCTTCCTGTGAAACGTCATGTACGAGAGGTGAAAGTTTCGGAAACACGTGTAAGCAAAAAAAAGGAAATCATGTGAAAAAAATCAAGTCCAAATAATAGACAAGTGTTATAATTTATTAAAGAGTAGTGATGAATAATTACTATGTGAAAAAACCATGGTTGAGAAAGAGAACCAGAAGCTTGTACCAACTTGATGTGAGGGAGAGCCACAAAAATCTTCATTAATTCGATGCTCAAGCACCCAAATGACAAAGCGAATGAAGACGAAGAAACAGGTTGTTGTAAGGCACAAGTCCCATGTCAAGGGCTTCAAGAAAACCCCATGCAGTTTTGCTCCTGGTGTCTATGATTGGCACAACCATTGCTACACCAGATTCTGTGTAGGGCGTTGTAAAGTCCACGTACACCGATTTGCAAAATTGGGATTCGGAGGAGCATTGCTCAAGTCAACACCTAGGTCTGCAACACAGATGATCGATATACAAGCTTAACGAACTTCACGATCAGTCAACTAAATGAATTTTTCTAATTATAAGGTTTTTTAAATACGGAATAATCTGAACAAAGTGGTCAGTAATATTCTTGGATTCTTGTGGACTGAAGAGCCAGAAAGTCAAGCTTCTAGTTTCAGCAAGCCTGATATGCCCAAAAAGACATATATACATACTCAAGACACCAAAATTCCTTTTCGCAAGCAACAGTCTTTTGAAACGTGTCAATTTATACCCTAAATCCTAATAAGAGGCCGCAGCGCTTCATAAGAACAAAACATTTTTTAGCTTCTCCAATTTTTCAAAACGTGTAAGTTAGTATCCTAAACCCTAATAAGAGGCCAGAGCTCTATAAGAACTACGATCATTAACTAGTCTGGGCCGGGTCATCGTATCCAGCCCCTCCCTCATTTTGTATTGGGCACACATTGATTAGGTGCAACCGAAAACTTAATTTGTGTGTGTGGCAAGTCAACGTCCTCATATATATGAAAACTGGCACGCATAAATCGTAACAAATATTATTGTTTGGATAAAATATACTAGCCGATTAAGGAGTGTGATTAATTCTTAAAATTTTAAAAAGAGTGAAAAAAATGATGAAGAAACAATTTTTCTTAATAAGTGCATATTTTATCTTAATAATACATAATTATTGTTTTGTCCTCCTTCTGTAAATATTGTGTATTAAAAGTGAGGGTAGAAAAAATAGGAATATGATTGCCATTTTATCAAAAGATACAAAATTACTATTTTGTCTTCCTTATGTAAGTATTGTGTATCAAACGTGATGGTAAAATAGGAAAAAAAGTGGTAAAAAGTTAACAATGAGGGTTCTCTTAATAATAATAGTATAGATAGATTTATTGACTTGAGGTGTACATATAAAACAAGTTAATTAACATAGTCTCCCAAAAGGTTATATACAATGCTACCATATTAATCTTCCCCCTCCCAGAGTATTGAAGATTCAACTAATAAAGACCCAACTTTAGCTACACTAACTTGACCTAAATCGCCCTCACATATATATACATGGATGACTATATTATTATCATACAAAAAATTTACAAACTTGTACGTGTTAATTAATTATTGGTTTCCTGAGCTCCTTCAGGAGTATTTGGTATTTCACCAACAGGTGTTCCTTGTTCTCTGAAGAAATCTGAGTCTGGATCTGTGTCGTTTGAACGGCCTGATTCAGGGCTTGGCGGGCAGGTGGTGTTATTGTTTGGTGAAGCCTCAACAGCTGCAGCTCCAACATTAGAGGATGTTCCATCTCGAGCGCCACTCTTTCTAAAAGTATGAGAGCTGAGGTCTTTTTGGTCAAAGAATCCAAGCATGACCCTAATTCTTTTCCATCCCGAGGCGTCCGTTGTCATGAAAATGTGCCGATGCCTATAACAGAAGGAGACTGCAAATATGATAAGAGCTGATAATGAAGAGACCCCGGCAATGAGGAAGAGACCCCAAAAGCTATCAAGGCCAAGACTGTTGGAATTAGAGATGGTCGGTTTTGTATCCGAACATGTGGTATCTGCTGTGAACCATTTGTTTTCAATGTCCTTCATCTCATCTCCCTCAGTCACGTTGAGAATCGCCCTCGAAACATCTGACACAAGAGGTGAACCTTTCGGAAAGACCTGTACGGGAGGGACGTATATTATTAGACACACGAGTGGATTTGTAGTGTGTATTTTGTGTGCGTGTGCGTGTAAGGGACATATATATAATACACAATATACAACAATAATGTGATTCATGGAGGATTAATTGTGAGCGAAGTAAAGAGGGAGCGCTTACAAAGCCAAAGCCATCAGTTTTGAATAGGGGGCCAATCATGGTGTATGTAGAGCAATATTTTGCGAGAAAAAGCTTCATGTTGGGGGTTTCATCAATAGCAGCAGCAATACCTCCGTTTGCACTCCCGTTTGTTAAAAATTCATTACATTGTGCTGAAGAATTATAAGGCCTTAATTTGGAGGGATGAACACCATTTTGTATCAGAAGTTTGCCGACAAAAGAACCATTAATGTACCCGATATACTCCTCCTCCTTTATTAGAACGCTTAAATTCGTAAAAGTTGGCTGAAGTTGTTGAACTGTTAATAGAGAAGTGAGACTGGCTGTATAACTTTGAGTCAGTACCAGCACCACAAACACCCATACAATCACCACAAACCTTGCCAAGTTGCTAATCACCGTCTCACCTGTAGATTAATCAAAGTAAAAAATGTGGATACAAAAATAATTAATTGTTGAATTTTGAGTAGTATATAAATATGGTTATGAAGTTGTATAGTAGTATTTACGGTGTGCAAAAACCATGGTCGAGAAGGAGAACCAAAAGCTCGTTCCAACTTGATGCAAGGGAGGCCCTCGAAATTCTTCGTTAATACGGTGTTCAAGAACCCAAACCACAAAACCAATGAAGACAAAAAAGCAAGAACTTGTCAGCCAGAGGTCCCATGTCAAAGGCTTCAAGAAGATCCATGCATTTTTGCTCTTGCCGTCTTTCATTGGCACTACCATTACCACTCCTGATTCCGTGTATGGCAATGTGAAGTCCACATACAAAGACCGGTCTGCTCTAATTGTTGTGTCCGCTGCCAACGCGTCGAATTTCTGTGACATAAAACATGATAATATATCACATCACCAAATTATGAGTACTGCAAATGATCATGAAAATTGAAAAGATTGAAGAAAATCAAGTTCATATTAATTTCACATACCCCAAGATAAACTTGATGGACCAAATCACTGTAACTGCCAGCACTTGTACCATCAGGCCTTGCAAAGGGAATGAAGTCATAAGAAACAGCGTATGGCAATTTTCGCATTGCAGCATCAAAGACGTCGATACAGAACCCGGAAACTTCGGTTGTATTGTTGCTAGGATCAGGTACCACCCTCACAAACTCAGCAAAAGCATCACTTATTGGAACTCCTACTTTCAACCTTTTGCCATATGTCGGGTTCTCCCATCCCTTGGGAACCGAGGTAGAATCTCCTGGCCATAAAATAGGTCCCAGATTCGATTTAGAAGTTGAATATGTAGTATTTTCTGTGTTTGTGAAATTCAATTTTTTCACCAGTCCACTCTGTGGTGTCCAAAACCCAATTGTTTTTGCTGCATGACCAATAACATTCACCATTTCAAAGATGGAAGGTTGTAATTGCCCATCAACAAAACTGAAATTCCCAGCGAGGCCTGTAAATTTAGTACTTGCCAAGGACTTGCCAAGTTCTGGACCATTTTGAGAGAGCCCCAAAGCTTCAAGATCAGTTGATGAGTTGGTGGAACCGTTCATCTTTTCGAAGCCAAAGTTCCTAGTCCCGACATTTTCAACTGCCATGGCTAATGCAAAAGCAGCATCATAAGCCCGGAGTGCAGGAACATCTAGTTCAGCATCAATTATGTTTGGATTTTCCTTTTGAAATTTCTTTTTCCATCGAACTCTAAAATCCATAAGCTCCACCTTTTGGGGCACATAAGTCCTCACGCCCAATGCACCTTCCATTGAATTAAGGACTGAAGAACTCATTGTAGTTATATGATTGGTTAACCCACCAGTCATGATCCAAACATAGCCTTCATCCATCATTCCTATCTCTTGCGCCTTGGCGAAAAGGTGAATACCAAGAGAGGGCAACATGTGCACAATGAAGACTCTAGTTTGCATCGTCCTTAACTTGTAAAGCTCTGCCTTAATTTGATCATCACTGGCCCCTGGAGGTATGACACTTCGATACGGGATACGAGCTTCAACTTCTTGCAAGGCATCGGCCAAGTAAGGTATTACTCCCTCACCGAATTCGTTGTCCACATAGATTGGCACCGCTTCTCTCCATCCAAAGGCCTCGATGATAGCACTTATAGCTTTGACTTGAGAGGAATCATTTTGCACAGCTCGGAAAAAATATGGACTCCGAATTGAAGTGAGGGAAGGACTTGTAGCTGAAAATGACATTATGGGCACTTGGGCTTCCTCTCCAAGATCAATTACAAAGTTGGCTTGCATCGATGATTTCGGTCCTAAGATTGCTTGCACTTGAAGATTCTTTATCAGGTCTAAAGCTATTTTTCAATAAAAAAAAGCACAAGTTACAGTTTTTCTTCTTTTCAAATAAAAGTAGTCTTATCAGATAAAAAGCTACATACGTATAGATGGGAGTCAAAATTAAATTGCAAAATTTAAATGAAACCACAAGATGAGAGAGAGAAGGAGGGCGAGAGAGAGAGAGAGAATGAGAGAGAGAGGGACAGAAACCTGCAGCAGCTGCATCGACAACGTCTTCTCTCGAGTCTCTAATGCTCAAGGCCAGCCTAGTTGAAGAGGAAGCACGGGAGGTATAAAAGTCGGAGAGGGCCATTTCGATGCAGCTCAACCAAACTTTTGTACTCGATGAATCAAGGTCATCAAGAACCACACCAACTTTCACCGGGATTGTTGTGTTCTGTGACTTCTGTCCCATGACCAGGGAAAGATTACTGCTTAAAGAAATAAGCAAGAAAAAAGAACAAATCAGGTTGGTTCGTGTCCTCCTCTTCATGTTGGTATGCCTTTTGCAACTCCGGTTGCGTTATTCAACTCAAATAAATATGTGTATATATATATAGAATGGAAGGATTGCAGACCAATATAAATCTGTTAAGATATTAAAAGAAATAAACCCTTCGATTGACAAGTTTCCGTTTACCTTGACCAAATCAAAGTGCTACCGTGATGTTGAACGAAACTATACATACCAAATCAAAATATTTTGGAGTATAGCATACTTCGAAGGGATGCTAGCTAGCAAAACAATGAAGTCGATCAACAAAGACCGACAAAGACAGAAAGTAATTATGTTAATTTGTTTTCTTCACCCCTCAGATCTTTCTGGAAGATTAGTACTTAGCAAGAGGTTCAGCAACCAGTCTGGACTGATTAGTCAGTTTTGACTTTTAGCTATATCAAGATGCTTCCAGGAAATTTACAACTTTGTGTGGTCCACCAAAATGTACATATTTGATTTATATGCTCAACCGTTGACCCATAAATCAAATCATATGCTGCCTGTCCAAGTAATAACTGACTTGTTAGTTATTTCAATGTTTCCTGTTTCTTTCAATTTTTCCGTGACGGGTATAAAAGTCGAAACACATCATAATCGGTGTAATATTCTGTAAGATTCAACGAACTTACTGGAGGAAAAAATATAAACTCATGTATAGTTGTAGCAGAGTTGGAATATGCTTAAGAAAATGAGTATTGGATTTCCCTTCTTTTTCTTTATCCTCAAAAAAAAAGGGATTCGAACTTAGAGCATCTTCTAATATTGGGAAGATAAGTAATTAAGAAAAATATTACTACCACGGGAGACGCATCAACTCGGGCTGTTAATTTATCAACTCATGTTTTGGCCTTATCGCTAATCACTACTCATACAGCAACTCAAGAAGTAAAAAAAATTGAAGATTTAAGAGCCGGCCGGCATGACAAATATAACATCATGGCCTGATGGTCAAATAAGGAATCAAAATTAAAATAAGGAATCAAAATTAAAATAAGTAGTTTTTCCATGTAATTTCCTTGATGGTGACTGGTAAGTCCTCACTTTAACAACCAAAATCTTCTAAAATATATAATTATCGAAGTGTTAAAAATTACTGAGAAACTGAAATAGAAATATGGAAACGGAAATTTTATTTAAATCCATGTAACTTCTTTTTACATTCAATTTAAATTTTAAATATAAATTGTCCTTTTTATCGTATTGCATAATTACCATTAAGTACAAAAATGAAATTAATAATAAAACCAAAATTTATCAATAAACTCACACACTATAATTAAATCTTACCATCACTAATTGTTTATCATGCATTCATTCTGGCTAAAACCCAAATAACTTTTATAGAGGAAAACAAGTTCTATTTTTTTATTGATGGATGGTGATTTTGAAGTTTTGAATTCTCCTACTAAAATATAACTCGATTTATGAAAACTTTTTGTCCATCTGATTTTAATATTTTTTAGAAAAGAGAAAATGAGTATTTGGGTTTCTAACTTTTTCTTTTTCGTTAATCCAGGCTAGTCTGTCCTCCTATACAAAACCCTTTCACTTCAACTTCATTTTACATTTGTAGCCGTTCCGATTGACATTTGTTCTCCTTGTAATTAATTGCTTGGGGTAGTGCATGTTAATGAGTGCAGGTTAGATCTTTCATCAAATAAAATTAAATAATTGCAGCAAAAAACACAAATAAATAAAATACAGCAGCCATAGAAAATGTTATAATGTTGTACGGAGCTCCAGTAGAAATTTGAAACTTTATCAAAAAAAATCAAATAAGATGTAGTGAAGCTAAAATTTGCAGAGGAAATTTTGAAAAACAAAAAGCTCTGTTTCTAAAGAGCTCAAGGTGGAAGGGGAGACAAAGGACTCAGATGATTTTTGAATTTCAAGTTTCTTTAAGATTTTATTTTATAATGGGTGTAAAGATAAAATACATTTTAATTGGGTTTGGAAGAGTACTTTGGTAATAAATTTGAATTTAAAAAGATATTAATTCTCTAGTTAAAAGTAATATGAGTTTAGAAAGTAAATTAGATGTAAAAATAAATTAAATGAGTTCAAATAAAATTTCTCATATGGAAATCTTAAACGGAAAGCAATCATCTGCAGAATCTGGACTTTTTTTGGTGATAGGAATCTGGACTTTGGACTTTGAAGAAGAAAGCACAATAATCTTCCAGTGTTTGAAGTTTGAACTTTGAAGAGGATTCGAGAACAAAAAAGAAGTCGAGTCATGGAAACAGTAGTTAGTCTACGATTCTACCCTATACTTGTTTTATATGACATTAACTATTTTATGTGTAGTTGGAAGTACCCCAGTCCAACTGCCTCCCCCCTCCTACCGGAGACATTTTAAACGATACAACCTTTTGAAATGAGGTCAGAATTGGGGAAGGTGGCAAATGGCAATGGTGTGCTTGACTCGCACTACAAAATTAGGGTCTTAAAATTAAGATACTTTTCAGTTGTTGAGGCTCACTCGATTATAATAAAACTTTTTTTTTTATTAACAGAAGTCTTTTTTTCCCTATTAAAAAAAATAGAAAAAAAAAAAGGTAACTTATTTAACGTAACAAAATAATCTCAATCATATGATTGGATCATTTAGAAATTTGTCCTTTTAGGTATAGAGTAGTTGTCACACGCTTACATCTGTGGCAATTTCCTTGCTTGTATTTTATTTTCCTAAAATAAAAAATCTATGATCACTTTTCTTATGTGGGCATTGTCAGTCTTCTAATTTATTTTTGTTTTTAAATTGAAGAAGAGAGGAAGAAAGTAAGAGAGAACATGGGATATCTAGATAGTTTTGGAGGTGGCTAGCATGTTAATTTGTTGTTTATGTCATAATTCTGAGGAATTTACTATTCATCTTTTCTTTGGTTGTCGGATATCTAGGCAGCTATGGAGGTGGCTAGCATATCAATTTGGTACCTATCTGTCTTTTTTAGATTCTCTGGTTGCTTTTTGGGATGCCTATGTACGTAAGCCTTTTTCCAAACAATTGCCCAATCTTTGAATTTTTACAAGTCTTTCTACTATTTCAGCTATTTGGAAAGTTTGAAATAAGTTTATTTTTTTAGGGTCGCCCAATCTATTTTCGTCATCTTTGCATGTCTATCAATTCTGGATCATTCATGGTGGGGAGTTTATTCCTAGTTATTCTCAAGGTTTTGACACTCGTATCATTTTTTCTATGGGGGATCTAGCCTATCCCTCGCAAGACGCCAACTATTCTTCATGTGCTTTGGTCTTCTCCTTGGTTTCCTTGGATTAAACTTAATACAGATGGTCTTTTCCTTGGTTTCCTTGGATTAAACTTAATACAGGTTTCGAATTTTACGTTTGGTTTTAGAGGGGTTAGGTTTTATGTCCCCCCTCTTTTTCTCATATCTTTATTGTTTGCGTTTCTAGAAGGGTGAGGTTTATGTCCCCCCCCCCCTCTTTTTCTCATATCACTTCAACATTTATCACAATACGTTCAAAACGAAAAAGCAAAGCATTCCTCAATCAATTATTAGAACTTAACAAGCATGAAATTACTAGGTTCAGGGCTACATAACAAACCCACATGATATTCAAGGTTTCCATTCCATCCATCATATAAATCACTATGTTTTCAACACGATACCTCCAACCACAGCATGTATCATATCAAATAACCAATGAAGCACAGTATTATTCTCAAGCCACATTAATCAACTAAGATAATCATAATAATAACAATCATATCCAACGTTATTCCACAATCCTATCAATTAATCCATTCATGAATCAAAGATGCATGATCTTAGCATTTAACTACATTCATCAACCAATGAGATAACATATCATTTCACAAATTTAATTAAAGAACTCTAAATAATTTCCTACTTGGATTATGAGTAACAACATGGTAAATCTAATTTATTTTCACAATGTCTATTGTGGATAGTCGAAACTAGGGTTCTAGACTAACCTTTTGGAAATGTACAAGAGTAAGGATTACAAACCACTCAAAGGAATCCAACCATATCGGGTTCTGAACCACTCAACGGAACCAAAATATTAAGCGGTTTCTCCTAATCTACCCAGATTTGTCGCATGTAAAATCAGTGCCTACATCATGGGAATGGTGCACTGGCAAACCAGAACTTGGATAAGTTGCGAAACTCGAGTGAGTGACAATAATACAAGTATGTGATAATCAATTAAAAGAAAGATCATCGATCACAGTTTACAAGCCTCAAATATAAGTTCTTAATTATGAAAACATAATCAAGTCTTTAAAAACTTCGAAGAAGTCACCCAGACATCCAACGGCTTTTCCAACTCAAGCCCCAAAGATTCTCAAAAACTATAGTTCATAAATACACTAAAATCTAGGGCTAGATGGACGTAGTTCGGCCGAAGCCTACATAAGTAACCAAACAGGAAGTGGCCCCCTATAGCGGATTAACCAAGCAGACCCACCCCTAAGTAACCATGTAGGTAGTGAACCCCCATCACAGATTAACCAAGCAGAGTCATTCCTACGAATCTGCTAGGCAGTGATCACCCCTAAGTATGTATGGCCATAAGGATAGCCCATCACGGATTAACCAAGCACGATCCATAAATAATATAGTCCTCCACCACAGATTAATCGAGCAGGGTCAAGATAACCAAGTAGGTAGTGACCCTCCATCGCGGATTAACAAGGTATGATCACTCCTAAGTATACATGGCCATAAGGATCACCCATCATAGATTAACCAAGCACGATCCATAAATGGTATGGTCCCCTATCACAGATTAACCAAGCATGATCATCCATGTACCACTGCTACATGATGCAGACTCAGTGTCACTTAACCGCGTGACACTAGGGTAACGATCCCCTACTAGCCCTGAGTTTAACAAACATTTCAATAGGCACTTCAAATCACTTTTTCACAAATATTTCCAGTCCATGAATCAAATCACATTTAATAAAAATAGATCGATGGCCAATTATAAAAATCACATTTCTACAGAAAACACTTTTATAAAACTAAGTCATATCCACAAAGGATACTAATATAAGAAAAACAGGATAATAATCATCTCACATATATTAAAATCACTCACCGAGACAAGTCCGCAAAGCCCCAGTGAGTCTCTAGTAATACTAATTTTAGTAATTCAATGGTTCAAGACTTATTGATCAAAAGTCAACTTTCAATCAACGGTGAGGTCCACACCCTAGTAATTTAATCCGGAAGAACCGTACATCGTATTTCATATTCGTAACTTCCTTGGGTCCACATTATGCTCCTATAATAACATACTAAAATCTCATCACGATCTAACGGTCGGATCTCTGCCAATCTCAAATTCAAGTGGCGGTCAACAATTAGTTTTACAAACTTAAAAATCCACTTCGGGTGAGCTTCAATTCTCCTTCCTTGGTGCTCCAACGTCCCAAAAACTAGTTGGATCTTGTTCCTAAGTCCAAGGGGAGTTGATTAAGGATGGTGATGGGTGGTGAAACTCACCGGATCGGAGGAATCAACGTCGAGCATCTCCGATGCTCCGGTGGGGTTATACACGGAAATGGACCTTAAACCTTCGAATTTGGGTGGAGATGGTAGATGGGAAGTTGTGGAAGAGTTATAGGTGATGGATGGTGATGATTTGATGGAAAAAAATGGTGGGATCCGCCAGAATTAGGTCGGGTTGGTGCGCAGGTGTAAGGACCAACGGGAAGGTTGGGAGCTTCCCTTTTTTCTTTTTTCTGTTTTTTTTTTTTTTTTTTTTTTTTGGCCCTTTCTTTCTCCTCTTCCTTGTAGCTGATTGGTCCCTTTCCCATTAACTGATTGGGCCGAAACCATGATTGATTCTCATACCCACCTAATGGGAGTTTAATTTATTTAAAAATTATAGTTTAGTAAAACGATTTTAAATGTTCGTACTTATACCGTTACAATCTGGACTCAGAAACGATTTTCGTCTATTCACTCGTGATTTTGAGATCTATTTGAAAACATTAATTGTGACCTCAAAAGGTCAACGAATTTTAAAGATTAAATACGAAAATTCAAACCCGATAACTAAACGATTTAATTCCTAAAATTAACGGAATTAAAATTAACTAATAAAGATAACGTAAACGTGAAATACGAATTTAAATTACAAGATGCGTAAAGAATAGTGAAATTTCGGGAATGGGATTGCACATGAGGTTTATATCCCCCCTGACTAGGTATAACTTTTTTTTCATTATCAATAAAAATTTCCATGTACCGTCTATTTCCATAATAAAAAAAAAAAAATTAAAAAGAACGTGGGATTGGGGAGAGAGAGAAAAAGGTTTTTTTTATTATTATTATTATTTTGTAAACAAAATATAGCAAAATTTTGTTTTGCAAAATTATGTTACTATCCTTAACTTTTTTGTTGTGATAAAAGACTAAATAGTTTTTTCAGCCTCTTTTGGTAACAAGGAAAGTTATATTAATATGTAGTTTAGCTATATTATTTACTACTTTAATGTGGTTGCTTTAATTTTTTTTTTTTTTTTAACAAACGATATTATTTAAATTAAGGGAAAGAGAGTGGGCTAGTTTTACAGTGGACTAACAATAATAATGTGGTTCAAATTCACCTTTAACAAAAATCAAATCTAATACCTCTCACTTACAAATGAACAGAAATATCACTAGACCGTAGTACTAAATGACTTTTTAATTTACTATTTTATATATGGAGATGAATGAATATTAATACAAAAATTGTTTTTGCTGATCTATGCTAGGAAATGAAATGATCATAACGGATGTTGAAATATGAAAAACAAATAGTCAAAACTATGAAATTATATATTGACTCAAACCATATGTGATTAAAAAAAACAGATATTGACAATACTCAAAATATATGCGAATAAAAAAAAACAGATATTGACACAAAATTACAAATAATTTGTACAATATCAAGGAACTTGTCAAAGCATTTTTCAATTAGTTATCAAATTTTAAGACATCGCTTATTTGCATGTAGTTTTAATATCCTAGTGAATTGGGTATTGAGTTTTCATTCATATATTCCAAGTTCGAATCCCCTCCCCCTCACACAAAAATTATTGTAATGGTTTCGAATCATTCCTCATCCCCTTAATAATAATAAGTTTATTAAAAAAAAACAACAACAACAACATAAGGAAATGGCTTATTGATTGGTAATAACATGTGATATCTGAATGTCACACTAAAAGTTGGTCACCACAGGAAACTCTATCCAAAGTTCAATTGATGATAACTAGAGTTGTTTATTTTGGATGATTGTGCAGATTTAGTCTCTTAACTATCACCTCAGTAAAAATTAGGTCTCTAAATTATTTTTTCGGTTAAATAAGTTCCTAAATTCATTAAAAATTGCTAATTTCACCCCTACTATTATATTCAAAGCTATTTTATCCAATTTTTCGTCAACTTAAATCACTTGACATATTTTAGAGTGTAATACCGTCATTTTCTCGTCTATAACCCTTAACATTTCATATGGGCTGCGAATCTAACGTCTAATTTACCTTCCAAAGTTAACGTACACTATTTCTTGTGTAAAACTACCAATTTACCCTACAAAGTTAACTCTATACACTATTTCTTTATGAAAAATTAACAATCTACCCTCCAATATGTACCATAATCAAGTAATGTAACTTAAATTAATGGAAAATTGAATATAATAGCTTCGAATATAATATTAGGGATGTAATTGGCAAATTTTTATAATTCAATAACTGATTTTTCTGAAGAAAAAAAAAATTAGGACCTAATTTTCACTAACGTAATAATTCATGGACTAAATTGACAGTTCATCCTTTTGCTTATATAGTTTAGGGTTTATGTCTTTACAGGAAAAGAAGAAAAAAAACAAATATAAGTAACCAAGTAGAAAATGGTGATACAAATTCCAGTCAAATAAACTACACAAGAGAACTAAGTTTGCTTCGGAACCCACGTCACGGCGTTAGAAGGATTTCTCCTGGCTGTTGCGGAACTCTGTCTGAAGTTTGAGCCTCGGACCTGTTCTGTTCACCCATGCGTGGGTGAGCTCCTTCAGCTGTAATCAGTATTTCTGGGTGGTCTGAAAGGCCTGAGGCAGGGCTTGGTGGGCAGGTGCTGTAACTGTCTGATGAATCCTCGACAGCCGTAGCTCCAAAATTGTAGGTTTCTCTATCTCGGGAGCCACTACTCTTTCTAAAAGTATGGGAGCTAAGGTCTCTTTGGTCAAAAGTTCTAAGCATAACCATAAATCTGCTCCACACAGAGTCACCTCTTGTCGCGATGAAGATATGCCAATGCCTATTAAAGAAAGAGACTGCAAATATGAGAAGAGCTAAAGATGCGGAGACCCCGACAATGAGGAAGAGGCTCCAAAAGCTATCAAATCCAAGACTGTTGGAATCGGAGATGGTGGGTGATGTATCTGAACATGTGCCTTCCGGCGCAAACCATTTGTTTTCAGCATCAGTTGTATCATTTCCCTCATTCACGACCAGGATCGCCCTTGAAACATCTGGCACAAGAGGTGAACCTTTCCGGAAGACCTATATAGGTGGGCACCCCCAAAAAAAATAAATAAATAAAGGAAATCATATGAGGAACATTAGAATGATAAAACCATCTCGAACTTGCTCTTGTACAGCGTATATTTGGTACCAAATCGCTAATAGAGGTGAGACTCAATGACGCTAAAATTGAATCCTACCTGTATTAGTAATGTGGTACACAATGTATAAGCAGGTGACACATTACTTCTGAGAGAAGTAAAGAGAGAGCTCTTACAAAGCCAAAGCCATCGGTTCTGAAAATTGGGCCAATCATGGTGTATTTCTTGCAATATTTTGCAAGAAACAGCCTAGTGTTGGGGGTTTCGTCGATAGCAGCAGCAATACCGCCTTTGGCACTCCCATTTGTCAACAATACGTCACATTCTTCCCTAGACGTATAAGGCCGTAACTTGGAGGGATCAACACCACGACCTATCAGAAGGTCGCGGACGAAAGAACCCTCTCTGTACCCAATATACTCCCTATTGTTTATAAGATCGAGTATATTCGTAAAAGTTGGCTGAAGTTCTTGAGATGTTAACAATGAAGTTAGACTCGCTGTGTAACTTTGCGTTAGTATCAGCACTACAAACATCCAAACAATCTCCACAGACCTTGCCAAGTTGCCAATCACCCTCTCTCCTGTAAATTGATGAAGTAGAACGTGATGATACAACAATTAATTGTTGAATTTTAAGTATAATTATGAAATCTTTCACGGTTGTACTAGCTAGTACTTACGCTGTGCAAAAACCATGGTCGAAAAGGAGAACCAAAAGACTGTGCCAACTTGATGAGGAGGAGGACCGCGAAATTCATCATTGATACGGTGTTCAAGAACCCAAACCACTGAACCAACGAAGACGAAAAAGAAAGCACTTGTCAACCAAAGATTCAGTGTCAAAGGCTTTAAGAAAATCCATGCACTTTTGCTCTTTCTATCTTTCATTGGCACTACCATCACTACCCCTGATTCTGTGTATGGCAAGGTAAAGTCCACATACGAGGACCTGTTTGCTCTAATTGTTGCGTCTGCTGCCACTGCATCGAAATTCTGTCACAGATTATTAGTATTACAACTAATGATAAAATTGTTAAACAAAGTGAAATCTACACTAGTTTCTAGTACTACGTACCCCGAGAAATACTTGATGCACCAAATCATCGTAAGTGCCAGCACTTGTACCATCTGGCTTGGCGAAGGGAAAGAAATCATAGGCAACATTGTACTTTAATTGGCCCATTGCAGCGTTGAAGATGTCAATGACGTACCCAGTAACATGAGTTGTATTAGCGCTAGAGTCATATACTACTTTCACAAATTGAGGATAGCCATTCTCCACAGGAACTCCTACTCTCAATCTTTTGCCGTCTGTCGGGATCTCCCATCCCTTAGGAACTGAGGTAGAATCTCCGGGCCATATAATAGGTCCAACATTGGATTTAGAAGTTGAATAAGGATCACTTGTGTTTTTCGAGTTCAATTTTTTCACAAGTCCACTCCGTGGTGTCCAAAACCCAATTCTTTTTGTTGCATCACCGAACACATTTACCATTTCAAAGACGGATGTTTGTAATTGCCCATCAACAAAACTGAAATCCCCACCAAAGCCTCTAAATTTAGTACCTGACAAGGATTTGCAAAGCCCTGGACCATTTTGGGAGATCCCAATTGTTTCGAGATCATTTGATGAGTTGGTGGAAGCATTAGCCTTTTCATAGCCAAAGTTTTTAGTCCCAACATTTTCAACTGCCATGGCTAATGCAAAAGCAGCATCATAAGCCCAGAGTGCAGGAACGTCTAATTCAGCGTCGATAATTGTTGGATTCTTCTTTTGGAATTGCCTTTTCCATCGATTTCTAAAATCGACATATTCTTCTGTTCTGGGCACATAAGTCCTCACACCCAGTGCACCTTGCATTGAATTGATGACTGAAGCATTTGTTGTACTCAAAAGGTTGGTTAACCCATTGGTCATTATCCAAACATACCCTTCATCCATCATTCCCTTCTCTCGTGCCTTGGCAAAAAGGCGAGAGCCAAGAGAGGGCAACATGTGCACAATGAAGACTCTAGTCTGCATAGTCATTAGCTTGGAGAGCTCTGCATCAAGCTGGTCCTCAGTGGCTTCTGGATGTATAACACTTCGATATGGGACACGAGCTTCAACTTCTTGCAAGGCATCTACCAAGTAAGGTATTATTCCCTCACCATAATCGTTGTCTACATAGATGGGCACAGCTTCTCTCCATCCAAAGGCTTGGATGATAGCACTTATGGCTTTCACCTGAGAGGAGTCATTTTGTGCTGCTCGGTAAAAGTATGGACTTCGAATAGAAGTGAGGGAAGGATTTGTTGCTGAAAATGAGATGATGGGCACCTGGGCTTTGTTCCCCAGATCAATTACAAATTTGGCTTGCATCGATGACTTTGGGCCGAGGATTGCTTGCACTTGAGTATTCTTTATCAGGTCTAAAGCTGTTAGATCAACAGAAGGCACAAGAAGTCAGCTACAATGCTTCTTTTACTTAAAATAGAATCATAGAGTGAAAGTTGTTGCAAACTGAAATAAAACACGGTCTACGGAGAGAGAGAGAGAGAGAGAGAGAGAGACCTGCAGCAGCTGCATCGACAGTGTCTTCCTTGGAGTCCCTAACGTTTAAAACCACCCTGGTGGAAGAGGAAGCGTGAGAGCCGGTATAGAAATCTGAGAGGGCCATGTTAATGCAGCTCAACCAAACTTTTGCACTGAGTGAATCAAGGTCATCAAGAATCACACCAACTTCCACTGCGATTGTTATGTTCGGAGACTTCTGTCCCATAGCCAATGAATTAATGCTTAAAGAAACAAACAAGACGAAAGAACAGACTAAGTCGGTCAGTTTCCTCTTCGTCATGGTCGTATCTGCTTCTGGATGGAAAGGTAGTCATCCAAAGATACTTGGATCGGTATTTCTGATTCTAATGTAGTTATAGCATACAGAAAACTCGGGGTGTAAGAGACATGGTTAATTACATAACAATTTCGTCGTAAATTACTAATACCTCTTGTTGGAGTAGCTCCAAGATAAAGTTTGTCAAGAATTAATAGAAACAAATTAAGCCTGTGTACGTAAGTTTCATTTACCTGGACCAAATCGCCTTACAAGCTAAACATGATGGTGAAATGCGTAGTACAAGACCAAAGTACAATTAGAATAATGATGTCCAACTGTTTTCTTACTCCCCAAAGAGCTTCTGGGAAGCAATGAAATATTAAAATTATATTAGCATAGTAATTGTGAAGGTTAAGCATCAATTGTTCGGCTTTTTTAATTTTTAACAAGATGATATTTTCAGGAAATTTACCAGTACTGTGGACCTCATCGAAATCTACATCGTAATAAACCTACATAAAATTATTATATTTGCCCTATTTTAACACAGAATATATACTGCTATTGTCAATCTCTGCATTTGGTTTTGGCCTCATGCAATAATATCTACTTGAAGCTTAAAATAAAACATCAAAACCCAGGCCAAAAGGTGTGCAAGTTTTCCATGATCATACAGAGAAGAGATGACCGATACTTAGGGGACGGTGAGGCCAATTTTAACACCTTAAGTCAAGGATGAAACTTAATTATGTCATTAGTGGCTTTATTGAGGATTAGTCAGCCTTGATCAGGAGTTGCTGTTAGTTCTGGGTCCTGAAGGTCAGCCTCATCAGCAGCAATAACTGGAGATTCATGCGATCTGTGTCGCGGCCGAGGAAACACTAGCTAGAAGAAACAAGGAAGAAAACATAATGAGAGAGGTTGGTTCTTTTCTTCAACTCCATGCAATGGTAATGAGTATGGAGCCTGAAAGTATTGTGCCAACTTGATCCGAGGGACTGGAGGGCCACGAAAATTTACAGTACACAATGTCGAAACCAGTCCAGATGAAAAAGCAAAGACTTATCAGCCAGAAATCCCATGAAAGAGGCTTCAAGAAGTTCCATGTATTTTTTATCATGTTATTTATTGCGAAGAAATTTATATGTAATTTTGGGATGAAAATTCACGATTAATTAACCATTCGAAGCAATTTCTTTGCACTCTCTCCATCTGCAGAGAGTGTTGGAGTAGCACACAGATAATACATTTAATTGTTAGTTAATAAGGAACTCAAAGCCTCTGCAGGTTCTTTGCACTCTCATCAAAGTAATACATTTTTTTATTTTTTTTTGAAAAAAAAACGATATTATCTACTCTAAGGAGAGAGGGTGGGCTTAACCTCATAATAGACTAGCAATAATGTGGTTCAAATTCGTCTTTGACAAGAATCGAATCTAAGACCTCTCACTTACAAGTAAAGAAAAACATTATTAGACCATAGTACTAAGTAGCAGTAATACGTGCTTTTAAAACACACAAAAAAGTACATTAATACTAATGTCAATTTTGTTTTGAATCTCCAACTGCTAAAATGTCACATAACAAAATTAGTCTACATGTTACACGCTTAATTCTACACAAGGTTTTAGGTTCGATTCTTGCAAGGACGAATTTAAACGACATGTTGTAGTGCTAGCTCGAAACATGCACCTTTTTTTTCTATGTGTAGCCTACTAAACTCTTTGGTTGAAGATGGTGTTTTACTACAGTGGCGAAAAGCAATAATGCGCACCATAGTGCGGATTCAATCCTCACCAATCCCACTACCCTTAACATTTTGTTTTTATGGGACTACCCTTAACATTTGTTAAAATTCAGTAAACTAGGAGAATTTTTTAATTTTTTCTTAATTTTATTATTAAGAGGGAAAAAGATTTCGAAACTATTACAACTATTACAATAATTTAGAGAGTAGGAATTTCAAATTTGGAATGCATGGGTAAAACCCCAACAGCATATCTACTAAGATATTAAGAACATGCAAGTTTGGAACTACTTTACTCGACTAGAATATCAAATTTTAATTACCACAGACAAATTATTAGATTATAATATTGATTTTCGAATTTTGTTTTCTTTAATTCCTTGTTCTTTTTTGCTTAATTGTTGTGCATAATCGTTATACTAATTACAAAGCAGTTTCTAGAGCCTTGTAGTTTACGTTCACGAAAAGCAAATCATAGAATTGCCTAAAAATGCAAGCACTTTACAAAGACAACGTAAAACTAATTGGAAACGTGAGAACAAATTGTGCTCATCCAAACTAACTTTGAACAAGGCAAGTACTGAAAGGGTTTAGGGTTAAGAGAAGATGAAGAACCAACAACGTTGTTTCAAAAATCACTACTACGACACGAAATAAACGAGATGCAATCGTTTTACTAATTAATCCATACATGTACAAGTTAACTACTTCATATCAAGAATATCTTCTGCCGAAAAACACCAAGTACACGAAGCAAAAGAAAAGAGCGATCGAGCATCACCTAATCCATGTAGAATTACTAATACAACCACACACTGTAAATGGAATAACGCGAATCCAATTGCAAATTACTCTTCCCTTGTTGCGGGATCCATCCCAGTTGAAGGGCTGTCCGCAAAATACTCTTGGTGCTTCACATTGACGCCATGCTGCTCAATGGAGAATAACAAGATGAGCACTTTAGGTAAACGAAAACTAACACAGAAGCAATAAGTGAAAACAAAATCAGTTTAAAAATCTAATTAGGGCCAGGCGATCTACATTGAGCTATTCTAGAACTGAACACGAGACTTTACTAATATTGAAGATTCTATGAATCCCACGCCTCTACAGAAAACGTAAAAAATGCAGGAATAATATAGAGGAGAACAAAAATAACCCATTTGTAAGTTCAAAAGGCTCTCCGGTTTTGAAAGAAATAGAAGAATACTGAGGTGCATGAAAAAGGTAGCCTACCAAGCTAAAGTAATTCAAAAGAGTGTAGTCATTACCTCACGCAATGCCCTTGACAGGTCTTCCATCGTCAATATTAGACGCTTATCCTGTTGCAACATTAAAGTTAAGACGACATGTGATTAAAATTTAGATAAACATAAACACTCATCTCACCAGAACAATGATTGGAGTACCTTTTGTTGTTTGTCCCTTTTGTCTTTGACTACAGAGGCCTGTCTCGCTTTGCATTGCCTGTTTAGCAGCATAAGCATGTAAATATTTTCCCCAATTGTAATACCTTATACACTGGCTAACTACAAGTACAATAACCTACGAATATAACTAATTAATACTGGACCAACAGCCTACTAGTGCAATTATACATTTCTTGTCCAATATTCGACAAATCATAAATGTGAGCTTGTGTCATGAGGCAAGAGGTGAATAACTTAGTGACTTACTGAAGAGCATCAGTTGCAACCTCAGAAACAAACTTTTGCGTGGCGACAGCTACCAGCCTGATTCTGCAAATGGAGTAAAATACACACTTCAGCATACAAGTGCAAGCAAAGAAATACATTAAATTCAAATTGACAAAAAACAAAATAAAACTAGCGGCACTTTGCCATTGTCAGCTCAAATGGAATTTACACCGAATTTCCTCTACATTAATGGTTGCAACGGTGCAATCTAATCTATGTCAAAAAGTACAAACTTTCACCCATCAAACAGGTGACCAGTTAGCGCAAATTCGAAACCGCTAATTGGAACGAAGGCTAGGAAGCAAACGAACGAATGTATAACATAGATACGGTTCCCACACCCAATCGAAAAGAAGGAAACAGATCACAGACAACAGTGAGAGTCTCATACCCACAGCTTAATTTACATAGCATGAGTATCTAATGAACTACAACTCTGAAATTTTCGACCAGAAACATGCTTTACACTTAACAAAATCAAATCATACTTAACAAACTCAAATTATTAATCTCACAACCCTAACCGCAACTGAAATCTCAACTGAGCAAATTGCAAATCGTCCCAAAATTTGAAATTGGAACAAGTACCTACAATCGAACGTCGGGGCACTGGAAGCCGCTCTTGGCCAAGTAATGCTCCACGAGCTCGTCGGGTATCTGAAAGCAGAAAAAGTCAGGATTTCGATTTCGATTTGATCGGAATTTGAAGGAAAAAAATAAGATTGGAAAGTAGGGTTTTACGGTGGGGGTGTAGTCCATCAAGGAGGCGAGGAAGTCGGTGAGGGCGGCGTCATCGTCGTGCTTTCCGCCGTCGCTCGGTTGCTGGTTCTGGTTTTGAGTTGGGTTCTGGTTCATCTTCTTTCCCTCTCTCTCTCTCCAAAATACGATCTTTCGTGATGAGTCTTGGACTCTGATTTGCAGATTTATTGGCCTATTTTATAAACAAGTAATTTATTTAACCGGGTCGGGTTGTACCTATTTCCTCATCCAACTATCCGTTTTGGTTACTAGTGCAACAGACTGTGCAGTAGGGAAAGGGATCTCTTCGGATCCCTTCCTCTTAATCCATCAAGTTCAAAGATTCGGCTATTAAAATTTAATCCAACAGTTACAAATAGAGATTTACTTTAAAAGTTATAATAATCTTAACCGTTTGATCAAATTTTAATGGTCTGGATCCTCGAACTTGATGAATTAGGAGGAAGGGATCCGGAGAGGATCCTTTCCTGTGCATTAGTACCCAATAGGACTGTAGGATGTGTTCCAAACTTCCAACTAGCCGGTTTAAAAGTGCTTTTCCAAAACAACCCTACTCCAAAAAAATAGTAACAGCTGCAGCTGAATCCAATCACAAATGGACATGTGTCCACCTGTGATTAATGGATGCTGAATTGATTAATGGATGCTATTCTTTCAGCAGTCTTTCTAAAGAGCGGTTTTACAAGACATATTTGTCACAACTTCTGAAAGCTAAAAGCGTTTTCTATCAACTAGGAGGTTTTTAACTACATTTGACAACTTATTGTTTGAGTCGTAAAATTGTAGTGAAAAAAAAAAAAAACCATCTAGCATCTTCAACTCCCAAGTGCTTTTTTAGGAAGCATTTAAACTTATAATGAGAATTTCAACGTGTCTATAACAAAAGCGCTTATAAACAAATGCTGCTTGCAGTCCCACGTAAAAAGTCTCAAACAAGAAGTGCATCAATCTTATGAATAAAAATCCAAGTGTGCTTGCAACTAATAAGCATTTGTTAATTATTATTATTAAAGCACTTCCAAACAAAAACACGAGCTCTTATTTCACCCAAATAAGAGAAACAACACAGATGACTATTTTAAGGTACTAATACCAATTCTATAAAAATCTGAGGATCGGACCATGCTATTAATCCCAGGTTGCAAGGGACCAAGATACACACTGATAAATCAAGTGAATCAAAAGTAACGGCCACCCTCTTCCAGCCAAACTTTTAACATGTTCAGCTGGGGAAGAAATTATTGAACAAGTAAATCTCTACTTTTCACACGTTATTAAAAAAAAACCCCGATGTAATCTTCGTATCAAGATTCCGGTTAACAGAGAAAAACCAGGATCTTCACGAAGAAGACTTTGACACCCTTACATCACACTCTGCAGTCTGCACTGACGAACCAAACAAAAACGAAAGGGGCACTACGCGTCTACTTCTTCTGGGTATAACGCTGGATCCCTTGGACATCTACGATCCCAGGAGGGAAGACGGGATCAGTAGCTGCTCTAACGGCAACATTTGCCACGGAGGTGACATTCACTGGAGGAGTAAAGAGAGGCCCAACAAGCGGAAGCTGGCTCAGAGGTCTTGTATATTGAAATAGCTGCAGTCATATGTTTGAATATAAATCAGATGATCTTTTTCTCGAGTGGAGGACTAAATGCAGAATATATGAAGAACTACAACTTTACCATCTCAAGTGGATAACCAATTACACCGAGAGGTAACTTTAAACTGCCAACACTTCGAGTCCCATAAATAAATCCAGGCCTCAAGATCACTCCTGAAGAGGGCATGTAAAGTGTTATACAATAAAAGTGTCCAATATTGTCAGAAACATAAGCCATATAACTAATGCTTCAGTCTCTTGTGCTTGGTCTCAAGAAACATGGTAACTTAATGTTTTATGAAGATATGGATTGAAATTAATGAGACAAGATGTAACCAATGGCTAAATAAAATTTCTCAGATCCTAGCCATCAATCGAAAAAATGATGATATGAGTAAGAAACCTCACCTCCGTAAGGAAATTTGGTTAGCAGCTCTGTCTCTGCAGCTCTCTAGATTGACAAGATACAGTAAAGGATTTTGTGTCAGCTAAGATTAGATATGTTAAGCATTACAAGCAGACTAATTATGCTAATTCTTCCAGCAGCCCCTAAAAACTAGCGACCAACATACAAGTAAACTTAAACAAAGCATGGTACCTTTCCCTCGTAATATCCCCGCAATAAGTAATTTGCCACGCCAAAATCAGCAGCAGAGATATAAACAAATCTTTTCACACCTGCGGATCAACACCAATTGTCTAACAAGTAAGCCAAAGAAGTAGCCCAATACAAAAAAAAATAAAACATATATATGTATATATACCTTGTTCAGCGGCAGCTCTAATTGCATTGATGTTAGCAGTCCCATTAATCTTATACATGTAGGAATTGGAGCCAAACCCACCAACACAGGATATCTAGGACAAGAAACCATATTAGGAAAAGGAACCAAACATCTGATCCATTAATGAAAGCTAAGCATGAAGAACAAAGGGATAGACAGTTTCCATTCTATACAATAAACACATTCTGAACCAAAATTTGAAGAAGGGGGGAGGGGAAGGACAATATATCACATGGTTAGGGAATATGTCAGTGTGTGCATGTGTCTTTACTACGTATTGGCGGATGGGAATAAGGTTAAACAGAGCATTATGGGACTTCATACCACAGACGTGACACCATCGAGGGCATCCTTCCATGACTCAGGCGATAGAAGGTTTCCTGAAAATGGAAATACTTTTAAAAGGTGTTTCTACATTAAAAAAGAAATTATGAGTCATCAATCAAATATTATTGCAAGAAAGTAAACCTTGATGCCAGGTCATACTGTCGGCCCATGAATCATGTAATTTTGACCTACCAGACCTGAGGAAAAAAAAATAAGATAGCACTAAAAGTGAGGTTCCAATATCGAATCGAAAAAAAAAAAAAATCAAATAAAAGGTGATACAATCATAGAGGTATAAAGATTTCTTTATCGTGTATGCAAAAGAATTAGGTAAAATGATCTTTGAGTTGGAAACAATTACTTCACAGTCGGATAGTATTGCGTTCTTATATATCATACAAGCATTGAGATGGGCACAGGCCTAAACTGAGCAACACTAATGAACAATTCATTGCCATCAACTTAACACCAGCACGCAGATACCAACCATCAAATACATAAAGACGAGTTATACCTGCTAAGGCTAGCGACAGACAAGCCCCGCTCCAATGCTTCTCTACAAACATGTGAGCCAACAAATCCATTTCCACCCAAGACAAGCAACTGTATTAAGAAGCTTAGAAGTCAACAAACATAACACTATAGCATAGAGATAAAAAATAAAAATAAAACAACAAAACATTTTCCCACTAAATGGGGTCAGCTGACACTATAGCATAGAGATGAAGACAATAAAATTATATCACGAAATAACAGTTTCAAACTTTCAATGCCTTTCGAAACAAGATAGTACCTTCTCTGTTGGCGGAGGGGGAGTGCTTACAGTCTCTGCTTCCTCAACTTTGAAGGGTTCATCAACCTTATCAGAGTCTGTTGTCAGATACCTACCATTCCTCGGTGCATCCGATACACTGAATTTACAGAAATCAGGAAGTAAGGAAAACCCAATTCTCCTCTTAACTATCTTTATTTTATTCATTTTCCAACCACAAATTCAACAATGTAGAACAACCCATAGCAGTACAAATAATCCGAAAACCGAAAAATATCCATGAACCCAGATGATTAAATTTCGTATAGAACCCCAGAAGTAGAAAACGAAACCTAATGGTCTAAGATCCCAATTAGTAAATTTAAGGTTTTTGCATTAGTTTCCCAATTCCCACGCTTTCTCGACAGCCAAACACTCACTGCATAATAATTCGATAAACAACAGCATCAATAGATTCAATACCAAAAAAGAACCACAAACACATTCAAAACCATAAATTAGCAGTGCACTGAGTGCAGCTATACAAATTGAGTATTAATTCCAATTTTATATATTTATATATATATATATATATATATATATATATATATAATTGAAATAAAAAACTTACAAGAGCCTGGGAAGTGATGATCTTGTATGGATCAACCGCGAGACGACCGTCCTCATTTTTTCGAATTCGCGGTTACACACAGTCCCCTTTTTTCTAGGGTTTCTTAAATTTTGGTTCTTGAATTTGCTTTCTCGGAGAATGCCCGGAGCGCAAGTAACCGGAAAGTCTGTAGCTTCTTGTTTTACAGACAAGAAGGAACAGATGGCGCGTAACTGTGGAGACAAGTGGTTCGTGCAAGGCCTTAGGGAAAACGCAACGTGTACACACTCACACCGCAAGCTTTGCGTTTCACGAGGCGAGAATATGTTGTTTTTTTTTTTTTTTCCTATTGCTGTCATGTCATTTTATTTGCAAATTTTATTAACAAAATTATTTTCCTTAACATTACCTTTCAATTATTCTATTTCGATTTATTTACTAGGATTGAGGAGTGTAAGAGAACGGATGTACTGCTCATAACTAACTGATCTAACCTAAATTCGACTTCTAGTACCACAACTCGCAATTGTATAATCTCACAAACAAAGCACCTTAGTGACTTAGTCTCCCAGTAGTTTCACAATGATACCTTTAATTTTACATAACTTTAATGAAAAGCTTCCGGTACTATTCACTTTAACGAAAAATTACATTTTTACACTAAAAAGTTAATCTTGGTACTATTTATTTTACCCTTTATCTTGTCCTTATCGTTAAAACTCAAAGTTTTCAAATCATTTTCATTAATTTTCTTTTAATTTTAATCAACCACTGTCTGCAAAGATGGGCTAACCCAAGACCTTCTCGGTTAGTAAACTGGCCCAATTTTATTTGGATTCTCATTTTCTGGCCTTGAAAACCTCGTTGCTTAGTCTACACTGGCCTGGATTTTGAGCCAAGCTGAGACGGGCTGAAATTTTGAGCCCAATATCGTGTTGAGAGAAGTATGGCTCCTTAAGACTGAGGAGTTCCTCCTCAATTTACTTTGTGTTCGATTCGTAAAACTTCGCGTTTATAGTTGGAACCGTTTATATCATATACACTTTGTAATAAATCATCTCTATAAAATTTCAATTAAAATTAAGATTGTTTAGTCAATTAATTATGACAAATAGATAGACGTCCATTGAGGAGCCAAGTTAATTCTTATTGTTTTCAGTTCCTGCATTTGATTGCAACAAAGATTATGGAGGTAAACCTTTGTATTAAGTACTTATATTTTAACCAATGGAAGTTCTTCTTTGCACATTTTCTTCACAAGTAAAAGGTTGAGATTTAACTAACTGATAATTTAGTTAATGCTCAACTGTTTAACATAAAAAATAATGTGCAGTTAAGCCAAGCTCTTGTAACCAAATCTCAAAAATTGAACATTTTATTAAAAGAGGAACTTAGTAGACAGTATCGCGTTTTAGTAGCATAAACGAGTCACTAAAGCAGTGTCAAATCAGCATGATCAGATAAAAATCTTAGTCCAAATCACTCAGATCTTAATAGTTACGAAGAAAACCAGATTTGATATATTCCTCTCTCTCTCTCTCTCTCTCTCTCTCTCTCTATATATATATATATATATATATATATATATAATCCAATTTGTTCTACTCGCATTGGCATCCATGAATCCATTCCAAAAAATGAATCTGTCCAGTGGCCTCCACTGTGCACGTTGACTCTTTTGCGCTGTGAGTGAAAAAGGAAGAAAAAGAACATCCTGCAAACCCTGATCTTTTGTGAATGCCAAAGGCCAACACAGTGGAATTGAACATCTGATTAGAATCATGATTTGGAATAAATAATAGGAACAGAATTTTGGAATTTTGAATCCATCAAATTTTCACACCTTGCATGGATGCAGATATGCAAATATGCAGTAGTACTATGAGAAAAAATAGAAAGAGACATTATCCGAATATTAGCCAAAGTGCGCATAAACTAAGAAAACGACCCGAGTCTGCCCTAGCTGTAGCCTTTACTTCTGAAGCAAATATCTACTAAATTGCTCTACGAAAATGACATAAAACTAACTTAATTCCATATATCTGAGAAATACAACTTTTAAAAGTGTGAGAATATATGCAGCATCCAGGATGTTGCAGAACTCATTGCCCCAATTTAAGAATTGATTTTTGTCCAACGTATGTATATGCTTAGGTACATGAGAGAATTGCTTTGTAATAGTTGCAACTCTCATGGTGCATGTTTTGAGAGAGATAGATACACGGGTATATTGATTACAATCAGGAATAGCTAAGAATCCCCCAAAATACTGAAGAAAAACATACCTGGAATGGAACTAATATTTCTACACCAGGCATGTCGCTCCTTAGTATTGTAGAAACAATCGTCTTATTATTATTTTTTTTCTTTGAGCAAAAACACTTATATTTCTTAGAAAGTAATGCAATACGTGTGTGTGTGTGTGTGTGTGAATTGGTGCAATGCAGTATGTGACGGCTGATGTATGAGCAGTGCCAGTGCTAGTTCCCTTGTCTAAATCAAAAGGAGAATCATATATTAAAAGGATAACAACGTCACAAAACCACTCAGGTAGTGGGAACTAGTGCCCCCTCTTTCTCCTCATTTTCTATGTTGGGGCAGAAGATTCCAACACTAAACCCTCACCAGGGTTTCTTTCTTTCTGTTAATTAGATTAGTTTGGACGCTAACCTTTTGTTAAATACGAACAATTTTTTGCTTAATCATCATGCATCCTATCCAATGTATCCATTACAAGTACTGTACTATCCAATACATTATTACTATAATAATAATATATTTCACATCGTTCGGACAATCCCTTCATATGTATTTTAATTAAATCGATACGATATTATTCTCCTCTTTTAGTTTTAGCTATATGAAGTTTAATTAATTATAGAACTATCATCACTTAGCAATTAATTACTCTTTAAAAATAAAGTGGCCAGGCAGAAACCCTAATTGGTACTGCACTCAGAGTTGGTGATGTCAATCTGAATTTTATATATAGATATATAGATATACATACATATATATATGTATATATATCTGTGTGCGCGCGCAAGTCTGCAAAGGCTTTTTGATGAAAAGATATGATCCTTTCCGGTAATAGTTTTCTAAGTACAAACGAAAATAAAAACTAATTAAGTGGTTAAACAGGAAGGTTAAGTACAAAAGTTGAATGGATCTGCTTAACTATCTGTTTGAGTTTTGTGATGAAAAGAAAGGTGATACAAAAGTTAACGGTGGGGATATATATATATCTCCTAAGTGGCTTTCAGCGGCAGAAAGGGAATATATATTTGACGGGATGAAGTAAAAATGGTCTCAAATCGTGTTTAAAGGCTAATTAATATTTAGTAATGGTTTAGGCTTATATGCACGAAATTAATTAAACTACAATTAATGTAGAATATGGAATCCATGCCACAGCACAAAAAAGGAGAAAGAATATTGTTAAATACTTAAAAGCGTTGATTAACATAAAAACACTTTGGTACATGTCGTGTTTATGTTGATAAAGTTCATATTCAAGCAGTAATTTGGGTACCAAATGTCAGAAAACAAGGAAAGAATAAAGTTAACTTCCCTATTAAGTTTGCGTGCTATGCATGTCCCATTTTCGTTCGTAAAGTTTGCAATTAAACCATACATATTTTGATTGAAAAAAAAAAAAAAAAAACATGCATTTTGGTTTGAGGTCATGACAATTTTTTATTAACCATCACATTTTGATTTCTAACTGTTATGAAGCTTGTATAATTCTGATCACTGTATTTATATCTAAAAAAGTTTTGTCGAATATTTATCTCTAAAATTGATTTTGATCAATACATATGTTTCCATAAGTTAGCAATCATAGTCTTTCTGTTAATATTTTTAACGTCTGACTGACTAATGACTAAAGGACTAAGATTGCTAACTTATATATAACAACATAGTGACCAAATTTGTAGAAAATAAAACACAGTGATCAAAATCGATCTTAAACACAAACACGGTAACCAAAAAGTTCTTTAATCCATTTCTTTTATTTTGGAGGATCTGTAATATCAGGGCCGGTTTAAATGTCTATATGACACAGAACAATTAGATTTATGATTAATTTCCCATAAACCAAAATATACATACACGAGGTAATTTCCCTTTTCTCTACTTGTCTGTCTTCTAGCCACATATCTTTTTGTCATGTTTATAAAGGATCCATTATCATTGACAGCATTCATGTGTAAAAAGAACTGTTAATAAAAGGTACATAGACAGACACACAAATGGACTCGTGAGTCATGAAAGATGCTTAAAGATGATAAAACCCCAGCTAGCTAGTTACAACATCATGCAGCATGCATGCCTTCCTAGGACGAACCAAATAAATAATGAACCCACCTGACTCATCTTTGATCCCTCACTGTACATGAGGAACTCGTGTATTGTATCAGAAAAGGAAAAAGGAAAACATTTCGATTATCGTCTAGAGAAAATTGCAACCGTTACGTACGATTACTAGTCTTATGTATAAAGCATCAGCATGCGGGTTTTTCCCTGAGATTTTCGAACTTGAGACCTGTTCAATTACACATAAAGTGTTGAAATACATATACAGATAGAGATAGGGTGGGAAAACGCAGGGCCAAGTGCCGGAGGCGATGGGACCCGCTGGGCGGAGAGGGTAGCAAGCAAAACATAAAGTGGTGGCTCTGTGATCATGCTGATGCTGACGGAGGTGGGGGATATATTACAATGGCAACGCACCAAAAAAGTCATGATCCCCCACAACATAATTTTCTCAATGTTCCCTGGCCCCTACTCCCCCTATGTAGTCACAGTCTCCACCTGGTCTGCTTGGCTTGCTAGCTAATTCTCTTTACTTGATCAAATAATTGATCCTATGAAATTATAAATGGTTTGATTTGATCTCATTGTGGGCTATGTCTTACAATGGGCTAGCAATAATATGGTTTGACGAGAATCAAATCTAAGACCTCTCACTTATAAGTGATGAGAAATATCACTAGACCATAGTACTAAATGACAGCTGACCCTATCAAGTCAATCCAAATCTACAATTTATACTTCCACAATCAAGTGTTAACTATCTTAATTTTAGTATTCAGCAACAAAGCATGTGTCGATTCTACCACTTACCAGCTAGTTTTATGACTAGCACTCGCACGCGACCTATTTCATACACCATATCTCTCTGTTCTCTCCATGTATCAACCATGCATGCAATATGTTTCATACACTTCTATCTTTGTCTCTTGTCTTGTGTTTTCTGGTTAACCCCCCTACGAAAATTCAATTGGCAGCTTTTTAAATCTGGATTTCTTAGTTCATTCGGCTTTTGGAAAACGAAAGTTAGCTTTCCCTTCCCTACACAACCAAAACCTAGCTCAAAAAAATGGGGCAAAATCTATCTTGTTTTTCAAAGGCTGTGTAGCATTATTTGCCTATCATTTATGATACTGATAGCACAAAAATGTTTAGATCATGGAATACATCACTACATCAGCAAGAGCTACATGATTAAGACCTTACAAAGTATATGCCCTAATCGTGCTTAAAATCTCTTTTAAGTGGATATCAAAGATTAAAGAAGCATGTTTAAGTGGAGAAGTGGGATTCATAAATAATTATGGTAGTTTGAAATTGGACACGCCATCAATGAGATCACTAAGCAAGTGATGCAAGTTTTGCTGCCACTTTAACCACCAATTGCCTATTCTTTTCTATCCTTATCCAATGATTGTTGTCATTGTCATTGGATACACACAATCTAAATTTCCGACCAATTAACTTAGTGGGATTTTACTGTGGCTTCAGGTATGGACCCAAGCATGTAGCAAAACCTTAAAGCAGAAGAAGTATGTCCGAGTGCATTGTTATTACGACATCCTAAGCAACCGACACAATGACGTGTAAATGATAGCGGTGTATCCATTTTATGTATGTTAATATGCTAAAACAATATATTTGTTAGACTTCACCTTGTAATGGAATTCAATGTGAAATAGTAAAAACTGTTTAGTTACATCATCCACCCAAAACATTCCGTTCTAGAAAATGTATTCCTCACCCCACATCTGTA
The DNA here is from genome assembly GCF_963583255.1 of Pyrus communis. Lineage (NCBI taxonomy): Eukaryota > Viridiplantae > Streptophyta > Magnoliopsida > Rosales > Rosaceae > Pyrus > Pyrus communis. The sequence goes on from NC_084817.1 coordinate 2,799,951, forward strand.
AAAGTAACGAGTACAAATTACTGTGGGAATTGTTATTGGCATTCCAAATTTCTCATTCTAGACTCCAAATTTTCTATATTTAGAAAAAAAATACATTTGTCAGGAGTGTAGAATGAGATTTTTGGAGTGCTAATAACACTTCCCATTACTGTTGTTAGTTGAATTATGTTCTTCAAGTACCTCCACTCTTATCAAGGTAATAAGTTATTTGATCTCTTCAAATTAAGAAATTCTAATCCATTTTAGTACAATATTGACATTTTTATTCATTGGACGACATATTGACCCAAAATAAATACAACGAAAATGGTCATTGGCCAACAGAAGTTGATTACTTCAGCAATAGGCACCATCTATTTTATTCTTTTTTTCTTAAACATATTGGAGCACTACTATATGTTGCTTTATTCTAAATTTGAAAAAGGTGTAACTGGACTCGTTTGGAATTACTTTTAAAATGACTGAAAACACTTTTAAAATAAGTGTTTTGGGAACCAATCCTTGAAAAAATGAAAGTGAATCCTAAAAAAACGCTTGAAGTGCTTCCTGCAAGAAGTATATAACTGGTTTTTTTTTGTAGAAAACACTTAAAGTGCTTTTGGAATACAAAATAAATTTCACCAAAATTGTTTTCAGTCAATTTAAAAATATCTAAAACGAGTATTATATAGCTTTACATCGATGGATATCTTAATAAAATTGTTACAATTTAAACTTCCAAATAAATGAAATGGTCATCTAATAGTATTGTTCCATTGTCAGACTTTTGTGCATCCAATTTTTAGATAATGAATCTGAACCACACATCATGACAAAGTTTTATTTTGATCAATAATTTAGAGTCTTTAAACTCACAATCTAATGAATTTAAATATTTTACTACAAAATATGACAAGAAAACATTAATAAATGTCCTTGAATCTTCTTCAATTTATTCTGTTCGATAGTTAAAAATAAAGAATATTTTAAAAATAAAGAATATTTTGTTAGAGGTAAAAAAAATTATCAATAGCACCACCGAATATATATCCATATCCTGGCCCCATGAATCATTGGTTCATATATTTTATAGGCCCATAAACCCTTAATGCTCCATCGGCATGAGCCAACCGTGAAGTACACACAACCAAAAGAGGCCAAATCCGTGACACCATTGGAGGAGTAGAAACACATGCATTGCCCCCGCTATAAATACCATAACTCACCACCTCCATTTTCATCAGCTCAAATTTCCTCACCTTCTTTCCATCTACTCAAAAACCTTTCTAATTTCCAAAACTCCAATTAAAAACAAAAATATGAGAACTGTAATTGCCTTCTCTACTGCAATTCCGGCAGCGAAATCTCCACCGGAATCATCACTGCAGCCAACTCCTACAACCATGGGGCAGCAGCAGCGCTCGCCGTGGCACTCTCCGGTGCCCTACCTCTTCGGAGGCCTGGCGGCGATGTTGTGTCTGATTGCTTTTGCTCTGTTGATCCTGGCATGCTCTTACTGGAAGCTTTCGAGTCGGCTGGAGGACAGAGAAGGCGGCGAGGGTGACTTGGAGAGCGGCGACGACGAGAAAGGCGACAGGTCGAATAAACCAGTGAAGGTGTTCGAGGAGAAGATTTTGGTTATCATGGCGGGGAATGAGAACCCAACTTTCTTAGCCACGCCGGTTTCGGTTTGCTCGAAAGCTGCTACTTTCGGCGGTGGCGATGAGAAGATGGTGGACGGTCAGGGCATGAGTAAAGACGGAGAGAACGAGGAGATTTCTGAGAAAGTGAAAGACGAAATGGGGTCCCATGATCACGAAGAACCCGAAAATATTCGAAACCAAGACGATGTATCGGAGACTCAACCGAGGAGATTACAAGAAGAAGTCCAACATGAAAACCAGTGAGCTCATCTCAGCTTGCTCTGTTTCAGTTTTGGCATGTTTACGAGAAAGAGAGAGAGAGAGAGAGAGTGCTTTGTTCTTTCTTTTTTTGGGTCTCCTCTGTTGTCGTCCTTTCTTTTTTATGGTGGGGTTTGGGGAATTTTTATGTTTTTGATCCGGAAATGTAAATTTTTGATGAGATTTATTAGTTTTGATGAGATTTAAAATTAAAACATAATTAACTAGTTGATGTTACAGGTTTTTGTTCTTGTTTCCATTTTAATTTCTTAATTAGTGGCGTATTGTACTAATTAAGAAGGATCATTTATCTTTCTTTGCCTTTCTTCCCCACGCATTTTTCCAAACATAGGAAAGGTATGGGTTTGGAGCACAAGAAGTTCTAATGATGTTGAGTTTCATCTTGACTTCTTGAGTTCAAATATCATGAGCGATAAGGATGTAAAATTAGGGATAGAAAACAAACTAGTTACCCATAGAAACCGTATTATTTAAATCTTCGCTTTGAATACCACTAACTCAAACATTATGGGAACGAAATTGGTATAAAATGTTGTGGTGTCATGGAATAATGTTTTAATGAATACATTGTATAAAGATAAAAATATATAATAGGAAAATGAATAAAGTAGAAAATGAAGAAGTTCTCAGAATGAGTGTAACCATAACATCTAAGCAGTAGTTTCTCAAGTCTAACATGCACATATAATATTTTGTAAATAATTGAAAATATTGGTACATTACATTCCAGTTACATAAGTTATTAATGAAAAAATGGTACACCTCCCAACTCCTAATTCGATGCCTAGAAATTTTAAGGTTGGCTTTGTTCGACCTAAATAGTTAAAACGAACTGTGCTAACCTGGAGCAATCATGGATCGAAGTTTTTGTTTACTTGAACCTCAAGGAATCTTCTACACGCTACTAACCCTTATGCATATGTTAGGCGCGAAGGAATTCCTTGTATTTATGTTGGGCTTGAAATTCACATTTTCGGTCGAGTTAATGTTTGGACCCGATTTTGCATGACTCGGCCCATATACTATAAGTTGTTGGATGAGATAAATATTAAGGATCAGGATTGGCTTCTAGATAAAGGTTGAATTAATCACATGATCTATCTAGATTCAAAGTCTTACACTATGTTTGGGTGAAGAAATTTAAGATTACTAAGGAATTTAAAAATGACGAAAATTGAAATGACGAAATTTTATTTTTTAGAATTTGTAAATTTTCTTGTTTGGTTACCTAAAATAACAATGGAATTGAATACGGAATTTGTTATTTTTAAACTCTCAATCATAGAAATTGAGAAATGACACCTATTTACATGGAATTTGAACTTGGGATTTGGTGGTCCCAAATTCCAAGTTTTTTTTCCACGCGGAAATTCTAAATTTCTATGTTTATGAATCCAAACAAGAGAATTGGTGCCTGTCAATTTATAAATTCCAACTTTTACCAAAATTCCATGTTTATTTCCCTCATCCAAACATAGTGTTAGTTGAAGACGACGAGACTTGGCGACGATAAAGTTTCAGGCGAGAACAAATCTGAGTATGTTTAGAGAATATGCCTAGAAATTGGAAGATTATCAGAATTTTACAACTCAGCAGACTTGGTCATCATGAAATTGCAACATGGAGAGGGCCATTCAACTCAACACATAAACCCAAATGCTCTACACAAAACCTCGCTTTACGTGAAACTTTCTCACACCTCCGATAAAAGTACTAAATTGATGAACCTAGTGCAAACGATCTTGAACTTAGTAGTGAATTGAATAACCTTGTCTTCAGATTCTAGAACTCTAGGCTGAGAGTGTTCCTTACTCAACCGTTGTCGCTCAGTGCATAAGTCAACAATGCGCTCGACACCACAGCACCACAACCATTTTACTCTTTCAACCAAGCTCGGTCATAAGTCAGTACAACCGCATTTACAAAACTCATCAATTGTTCGACCTGCACCCCCGCATAAGTTTTGTAATTTCTAAGGTCAATAACTAAATAAAAGAACTCCACAACTCACATGGAAAGCTTCTAAGACCATCTACAAATGAGATGTCAAAAATGTCACATAGATATATAACAGTAACAAATGACGTACCGTTTACTCCAATTGAGATGTTAAAGCTGACATGAAAAAAAGGCTAAGATGATATGAACAAAGAGATGTCAAATTGGAAGCTGCATTGAAATATGGTTTTTACTATTTCTAAAAGCATTCCAGTTGCCTTACATTAAATGTTAGCATATTTAATTATTTTTAAACTAACAACAACTTAATTTTTATTATTTTTATTTAAAAAACATAAACAAAACAATAAATTTTAGTATATCATGTGAAAAGAAAATATTGATAATATATCAAAATATCAATTTAACAATCTTTTGAATTTGACGTATCTTCTGAAAAAGTTCTAAGTGGACGCATGTTGTAGTAAGACCCAAGGGTGCGTTTGACAAGATGGACGGGCGGATTCAGGTTGGAGCACGAGAAAACTGAGGTCAGACTCGGCCATTTTCTTGGGAAGCAGGAGAGAGATACACGCGTAAGTGTCTGATTGGGTACGGGTCCATGGGAAAGCTGCGCGTATGCACGAGCCCTTGGATTGTCCGGCGCGGCACCACGCGAAGGCGCGTCCCCATCATGATATCGTGATTACAGTCTAGTGCACAGAAGTCAGGTGTACATTTGTAACTGTAGGCGTGCAGGTAAATATTCTTATTGGAGTGCGGTCCATTAAGCAGGTAAGGGGCCGGACCAACAAAATAAAAACCACTAGCCCAATTGGGCTGTTAGAAATCACATTAGGCCTTGGTTTGGCTTAACTTAACTTTTTTTTTAAATGGATATGAAAAAAAATTAAAGCATTTTAAGTGTTTGGTAAATACCTTAAATCAGTTTTTTTTCAAAGTTTTAGGTGAAAAAAAAAGGCTGAAAACCAGAAGCTGAAAATAGCAGCTTCAACAAAACAGCTTATTTTGGTAAAACACGGGTGAACAGCTTATTGTGGTACCATCTGATTATCGAATTTTAGCCTTTCTTTGAAATGGAACAGTGCCTTGGAAATGGAGGGTTGTTCACAACGGTTGCACCTTGGCTGCTGTTGCAGTGTGAATGGGATAAAGGAGGAAAACACAAGAATGAAGAAGATGAGAGAGAGAGAGAGAGAGAGAGAGAGAGAGAGATTTATTATTATTTTTTTTAAATTGCTTAATTATAAATATTTAAGATAAAGTTTATAAATATTTTTATTTTGAAAATAAAGTATATTTAATAATTCACCTTTATTTATTAAGAAAATTAAATTAATGGCATATCTAGTATTTTACTTTTTTTTATCATTTCACGCAGTCATAGCTGCTTTACATAAAAGTTTACTAAATACTATCATACTACTTTTTTTTCCAAAAACACTTTTACAAAAAAGTTTACCAAACACTTTACTACTTTATTTCACAGCTGCTTATCTTCATAGCATAGCAAAAATAGTTTTTTTTCAAAGCACAACAATACCAAACCAGCCCTAGGCCCGACCCGGATACAAAATTCGTCCTTCGACTTGGATTATTTTTTATTTTTTATTTTTATCAAACTGAATTTTACTTGAAATTGGTGAATGCAAAATGAGCTCTTAGAATATGAATTACAAAGAAAAGACATTTTTTTTATATACATTTTTTTAGAATATATAATTATGAATTTTACTTCAATCAGGGAGATGTGAATTTAAAATTTTATTTCACTTTTTCTTTAAATGACGGAGTCCACTCTTTGAAAGTGTAATTTATATTTTTCAACCAAGATAAAAAAAATTATATTATATCCAACGAAGAGCTTTCCAATCAAGAAGAAATATAAATACCCATTTCAAAGCATTTGAAATCTCACATTGGCCATTGGAGATGTTCGTCTAATTGTAATTCTCTTCGCGCTCTCAGAATAAAAAATTAATATTGGCAGAAAATAGTTAAGAACTTGTTTAAAAGTATTTTTAAAATGGCTGAAAGTGTTTTTTATAAAATTATTTTTTGAACTAATTTTTAATAAAAATAAAATTGAATCTTAGAAAAGGACTTGAAATGCTTCTTATAAGGAGCACACAACTTGTGCTTATTACAAAAAGTATTTTAAGTGTTTCGGAACTCAAAAATATTTTATCTACTTTCAGTAATTTTAAAGCACTTCCAAATAAGCCCAAAATTCAAAATTTCGAATGCTCGTCTAAGAAAACAAATGTACATTTCATATTAGGTAGTAAATCTATATAGCAATCTCATTAAAATTCGAATCCAAAATTGCAAAAGTAAAAAAAGTCACACTCAAAAAAATCCAATTACGATTGGCAGTTACAAAAATATTAAATGCGTTTCCATAAAATACTGACAGTGTGAAATGACGTTATCACCTTTTTCTGGGTATATAAGGAGGAACAGTGTAGCACTCTTGAATGCTACATTGACAAAGACAAAGATGAAGGGGCAGGCTTTCTTCCCTCTGCTTATAGTCCTCTTGGTTTTCTCTAACGGTAAATGAAATTCTCCTATCTTCATTTCGTACACGATTATACTCCAAACTACTTTAATTTACTAAAAATGTATTCCAAATTCAAGTCCAAGGACGACAGATGCACTGCATTTTAGAAATCCCGTCATCTGTTTGAGAGAAATTATATTAATCAATTACGTATTTAACCTTGTTTTAACATTTTCTTGTTTGCGGATTAGGTACATTGCAAGGAGAGGCTGAACGATCATGCTCCAAGTCCATCCCTCTCGAGGGTTGCTCAAAAGAGGAATGTGTCTTAGAATGCGTTAGAATAATTGGCGTAAGTATCAACGGTTGCTGCATCGATGAACATACATGTTGTTGCATAGAATAGTGTATATTTCTCCATCATCGACCGAGGAAGTAATCGATAAAGTAGAAACTAAGAGCTGATAGAGTAAATGATTATGTCTAAAATGTTATTTTGACTTATCAATGAATAAAATTCGGCTCAAAGGCTTGCTCATGTGCTTTTTATTTTATTTTTTTAAATACAAAGGTATATTTACGCAATTGGGTGGGCGAATAAATTGTTCGAACCGCCATCAACGAGATTCAAACCTAAGACCTCTCAGTTACAGGTTATAAGTGAAGAAAAATATCACTCAACTTTAGTACTGAGTTACTCTCATATGATGAATCTGAGACTCAGCCGGGGAGATGTAAATTTTTATGTTTTTGATCCGGAAATGTAAATTTTTTATGAGATTTATTTGTTTTGGTGAGATTTAAAATTAAAACATAACTAACTAGTTGATGTTAGAGGTTTTTGTTCTTGTCTTCACATTTTAATTTTTTTAATTAGTGGCGTATTGTACTAATTAAGAAGGATCATTTATCTTTCTTTGCCTTTCTTCCCCACGCATTTTTATTTCAAACATAGGGAAGGCATGTGTTTTGAGCATAAGAAGTTCTAATGATGCTGAGTTTCATCTCGACGTCTTGAGTTCAAATATCATTGAGCGACAATGATGTAAAATTAGGAACTGAAAACAAAACTAGTTACCCTATCTCCTCGCTCCCACGTTCTCTCTCTCTCTCTCTCTCCTTCAATTTTAACAACCAAAGTAAAAAAATTTCACAGACTTTTGTGAGTGGGCATATACTTGTGGATTACAAAGAAAAACCTTATTTTTATGTTATTCTACATTTTTAGTATATATAATTATGAGTTCTACTCCAACGAGGGAGATGTAAATTTAACATTCTATTTCACTTTTCCTTTAAAATGACGGAGTCCACTATCTGAAGGTGGAAAAAAGAAATTTTATATTATGTCCATTGAAGAGCTTTCCAGTCAAGAAAAATAATAATAATAATATACCCATTTCAAAGCATTTAACATCTCACAGTGGCCATTGGAGATGCTCGTGTAATTGCAATTCTCTTCACTCTCAAAATAAAAAAGCGTTATTGAGTGAAAATGATTAAAAGCTCGTTTGAAAATATTTTTAAAATAACTGAAAGCGTTTTTTATAAAAATATTTTTGAAACCAATTTGTAGTAAAAATACAAGTGAATAATGCTTCTTACAAGAAGTACATAACTGATGCTTCTTGCATTTTAAGTGCTTTTGGAATCCTAAAAACATTTTCTCTACTTTAAATCATTTAAAAACATTTCCAAACGAGCCCCAAATTCAGGATTTCGAATGCTCGTCCAAGTAAACAAATGTACATTTCTTATTAGGTAGTAAATCTATATAGCAATCTCATTAAATGCAAGCACAATTTAATGCCACTAATTCGAAATTAAAAAATTGCAAAAGTAAACAAAGTCATACTAAAAAAAATCCAATTATGATAGGCAGTTACAAAAATATTAAATGAGTTTCCAAAAAAGACTGACAGTGTGAAATGACGTTAATCACCTTTTTTTGGGTATAAAACGAAGAACAATGTAGCACTCTTGAATGCACATTGACAAAGACAAAGATGAAGGGGCAAGCTTTATTCCCCTTGCTTATAGTCCTCCTCTTGTTTTCTTTACTCGTAAATGAAATTATCTTATCTTCGTTTCGTTGATGATTATACTCTAAACTACTTTAAAAAATGTATTTCAAATTCAAATCCAAAGACGACAGAGACACTGCATTTTTGAAATTTCGTTATCCGTTTGAGAGAAATTACGTTATTTAATTACATGTTTAACCTCATTTTAACATGTTCTTGTTTGCGGGTTAGGTACATTGCAAGGAGAGGTTTTATGCTCCAAGCCCATCCCTCTGGAGGGTTGGTCAAAAGAGGAATGTGTCTTAACCTACGTGAGCATGGGTCACGCAAGTATCAACGGTGGATGCAGCGATGAACATACATGTTGTTGCAAAGATCCAAGGCATATTTCTCCATCATCGACCGAGGAAGTGATCGATCAAGTAGAAACTAAGAGCTAATAGAGTAAATGATTATGTGTATAATGTTATTTTGACTTATCAATGAATAAAACTCAACTCAAAAGCTTGCACGTGTGATTTTTATTTATTTATTTATTTTTATAAATACAATGGTATATTTACGCAATTAGGTGGGTGAATAAATTGGTTTGAATCTGTCACATCCCGGCCCGGGCGGGACTACTTCCCGGGCCCGACTCCACTACCATAGCATGATATTGCCCGCTTTAGGCTTACCATTCCCTCACGGTTTTGTTTTTGGGAACTCACGAGCAACTTCCCAGTGGGTCACCCATCATGGGATTGCTCTAGCCCCCTTCTCGCTTAACTTCGGAGTTCCGATGGAACCCGAAGCCAGTGAGCTCCCAAAAGGCCTCGTAGTAGGTAGAGATGGGAATATACATATAAGGATCACTCCCCTGGGCGATGTGGGATGTCATAATCCACCCCCCTTAGAGGCCCGACGTCCTCGTCGGCACATTCGCGGCCAGGGTTAGGCTCTGATACCAATTGTCACATCCCGGCCCGGGCGGGACTACTTCCCGGGCCCGACTCCACTACCGTAGCACGATATTGTCCGCTTTGGGCTTACCATTCCCTCACGGTTTTGTTTTTGGGAACTCACGAGCAACTTCCCAGTGGGTCACCCATCATGGGATTGCTCTAGCCCCCTTCTCGCTTAACTTCGGAGTTCCGATGGAACCCGAAGCCAGTGAGCTCCCAAAAGGCCTCGTAGTAGGTAGAGATGGGAATATACATATAAGGATCACTCCCCTGGGCGATGTGGGATGTCATAATCCACCCCCCTTAGAGGCCCGACGTCCTCGTCGGCACATTCGCGGCCAGGGTTAGGCTCTGATACCAATTGTCACATCCCGGCCCGGGCGGGACTACTTCCCGGGCCCGACTCCACTACCGTAGCACGATATTGTCCGCTTTGGGCTTACCATTCCCTCACGGTTTTGTTTTTGGGAACTCACGAGCAACTTCCCAGTGGGTCACCCATCATGGGATTGCTCTAGCCCCCTTCTCGCTTAACTTCGGAGTTCCGATGGAACCCGAAGCCAGTGAGCTCCCAAAAGGCCTCGTACTAGGTAGAGATGGGAATATACATATAAGGATCACTCCCCTGGGCGATGTGGGATGTCATAATCCACCCCCCTTAGAGGCCCGACGTCCTCGTCGGCACATTCGCGGCCAGGGTTAGGCTCTGATACCAATTGTCACATCCCGGCCCGGGCGGGACTACTTCCCGGGCCCGACTCCACTACCGTAGCACGATATTGTCCGCTTTGGGCTTACCATTCCCTCACGGTTTTGTTTTTGGGAACTCACGAGCAACTTCCCAGTAGGTCACCCATCATGGGATTGCTCTAGCCCCCTTCTCGCTTAACTTCGGAGTTCCGATGGAACCCGAAGCCAGTGAGCTCCCAAAAGGTCTCGTACTAGGTAGAGATGGGAATATACATATAAGGATCACTCCCCTGGGCGATGTGGGATGTCATAATAATTGTCATATCCCGGCCCAGGGCGGATCACTTCCCGGGCCCGCTCCACCACCGTAGCACGATATTGTCCGCTTTGGGCTTACCATTCCCTCACGGTTTTGTTTTTGGGAACTCACGAGCAACTTCCCAGTGGGTCACCCATCATGAGATTGCTCTAGCCCCATTCTCGCTTAACTTCGGAGTTCCTACGGAACCCGAAGCCAGTGAGCTCCCAAAAGGCCTCGTGTTAGGTAGGGATGGAAATATATATTTAAGGATCACTCCCCTGGGCGATGTGGGATGTTACAGAATCGCCTTCAATAAGATTCGAATCTAAAACCTCTCACTTATAAATTATAAGCGAAGAAAAATATCACTCGACTGGTAGTATTGAGTTACTCTCATATGATATTGAGATGATGCGTAAATAAATAGGAAAACTTTTTTAGGCTTTGCCTCAACATGATGCAGAAAGAGGTATTAGCCCAATCGAAATATAAAAAAAAGATACAGAACAACGAGGGAGGTTGACGTCTAAACTTCACTGCACAACGGAGTAACGAAGAAACTCTTAAAATAATTCGGCTAAAATCGACATATTTCATTGATATTTCTGATATTTCGGTTAAATATCGGAGAAACTCTTATAGTTTGGGACATTCTCTAAAGTTTCATTTTAAAATTTTCATCATTTCCATCGAAAGCAGAAATTTATATCAAAATCTCCATCAACACCGATAATTTAAACACTAGCTGCCACAAAGAAAAGAGAGCTTAATATAGCATTTGTTCTCAAAGACACAGATGAGGTGTTTCTTCCCTCTGCTGACAGTGCTCCTGCTGTTCTTCTCTAATGGTATATTAACATCTAATCTCTTCTTAATATCGGGTTCTTTCTCTATTTTTTGCATTTTCTAAATTGTTTTGCGATTCTGTGCACTTCGAGGAGAGGCATGAAACTGCTCGAATGCTCCTATCCCTGTTAAAAATGCTCGAAATATAAATGTCTTAGCCTGCACCACGACTATAATCAAAGTTTCATCAATGGTGGTTGCATGGATTACCATACATGTTGCTGCAAAGATTTAGAATAGCGTACTCGAGCTCCTCTGCCCGATTCCCCTTCTTCTAGTATCTCTTATGTCCGAAGAAATGGTTGCACCCAAACAACTCAAAAAAATAATCTTATTCGAGGATGCATAGCAAATGCAACAATGTTTTTGCACTAGACTAAGGGGAGGGGAGAGTTTGAACCCGGACGTAGTGGATTTAAGATAAAATCTTATTCACCAAGACAATCCACCGACTAGCTAACAAATGCAACAATTAAACTTCGTCAACAAACGCTTTGATCACTTCTTACCAGAAACTTCATCCGGGGTTTTGGTAGTCATCTGATCAACTGCATGAACTGTGTTCTGAAGCTCCTCCCATATGGCTTTGTACACCATCCTCTGCCTATTTACAGCCGACTGTCCCTCGAATGACGAGGAGACGACATCAATGACCACATGTCGGCCATCCCCACTCAGATCTTCTACGCTAACGGATTCAGCATTTAGCTCCTCCTTGATCTTTTTCTTCATGGACTCTATGAGGGGGGAGTCGATGGAGCCAGCATTGCCCACGCTTGAGGATCGAGGACTGAATCTCCTCACACCACCATATTCCAGTCTCATATTCCTCCTGTTTTCATTGCTGATTGCTCTATGGTGAAGCAATACCAACTGTGTTTTCCTTGGTTGAGAAAATAAGGATGGCAGAGCTCGACTAAGGGCGCAGGAGGCTGATAACACGTATGGACGCAACATCATTGACTTCACCGCCATTCTTCCCTTTCTACACTTCTACTTGAAACCCTAAATCTCTAAGCTACGTATGGTTGCACTCCGTTCTTATGCAAGAATTGGGCACCTGCACGAATATGATGGTGCAAATTAAAAATGGAAACATCAAGTTTTGCTAAGCCAATTTTATATGAACATTCCTCCCTGCAAGTTCGAATAACAGTCAATATTACTGGGGTTGCTGATTGCTTCTGAAAGCGCTTCTAACTATGTTTGGCAAAAAAACATAAAAGTGCTTTTACCCATAATCTCCTTTTGAAGAAGCACTTGGAATTTTAATAACAAACTCAACATGTTTATAATACAAGCTCTTAAGCGCTTATGAGCAGGTTTCCTACAGAAGCATTCCCAAACAATCACCTTATAATCTGTTTCAAACTGCTTTTAGAATGCTTAAAAGCGCTTTTAGATAACCAACTAAAAGGGCTTCTTTTAGCATTTGGCATAAGTGCTTTCAAGAGAAGCACTTCCAAACTGCCCTTAAACTACACAATCTCCAATAAGTTGCAAAAGGGTCCAAATTTTGGCTCGCTTGGAAGTGCTTTTAAAATAATTGAAAGTGTTTTGGTGAAATAATTTCTAGGTTCCAATAACACTTGAAGTGTTTCCTACAAGGATTCACTTGCATTTTTACTAAGATTGGTTCCAAAAGCACTTTCAGCAACAGTGTTCGGAGTCATTTTAAATATACTTCCAAACGAACCCTCTATCATTAGCTAAAGCCTGTACCAAATGAAATTATCATTTACCATGTGTTGCTGAATCCTTCAACTAAATTCACACTAATCTTCAAAACTCACACTACCAAATCCAGTGATTAACCTAATTAACCATATTCAGTTAAATCTTGAGTAAACCCAGAAAAAGCAATCCGCTATTGAAGCCGTAAAACAGTAAAATCAGAAGGAAATTCCACAGCAGAGGTTAAAAAATGTAAACTTTACAGCAATTCGTAGGTTTTATTTACTGAGTCGGAGAAATTTACTTACCTCGCGGTTTGAATACGCTCGATGCGAGAGAGAGGTTGGGCGGAACAGAGCGGCAGAGCAAACAAGAGGAAAGAAAGAGGGGAATTCGGTACGTTAGGGATTTTCAAGGGTAATTATGTAAAATTATAAAAAGAATAATGGAATATTTACTAGCAATTTGATCTGAGCTGTTTAATTTTCTTTAGGTACAAATCCGACGGTACATTCAATAACCACGTCGTCTAAAACATATGCTTCCACTTAGTACTACGATCTAGTGGTATTTCTTCACTTGTATGTGAGAGTTTTTAGATTCAATTTTCGCCAAAGATGAATTTGAACCATATTATTGCTAGCCCATTATGAGGTTAAACTCTCTTCCTCTCTATCTTATATTATAAATAATATCGTTAGTTCAAAAAATAAAAAATAAAACAAAAACATATTCGTCCACATATTTTCTTCTTCTCGCGCCTCGGAGCAACTTCACCCTCCCAATTGCTTGGGTGATTGAATACCCAAAAAACCCACAAAATCCTTTTCACCCTAAGCCCAACCAGTCGGGCTACAGAGGAGAGAAGAAGAGCCCGACCACTCAATCGGGCAACTATAGTCCAACCCATCGTCTGAAGCCATTTGACGTCAGCTGACCTCAATTACGTTATAATTTTTTTCCACCAAATGCGTGCGCTTCATGTGAGCGTGAGTGGTCCCACATAATGCAGGCGGGGAAAAGGATTCTCGTCGGATTCTTTTCTTAGGGATCATAGAGATCTTGTGATCTTATCCGTTCATCGTATATTATACGGTCAGAAATCATTTCAAAATTTAAAAATTAAAAATAAATATGAATAGTACCTAACGAAAACTGACCGCATGTGGCACAACATGCATTGTTAGATTACAAAAAAAAAAATGGCATCCAACGGTTCATATTTATTCTGTCAAAAAAAATTTAAAATTCATAAAAAAAATACAAAAAAAAAAAAAAAAAAAAAGTAAGAGAATATGAACCGTGATGTGACAGAGACGAGATTGTGATTTTGGAGAATAATAAGTTATGTGATGAGATTGGTTAAAAATCCTATTTGAACTTATTTATTGAAAATAATGAATTTGAAGTCTTACATATTAATAACATCGTCTATTCATAATACTTAAATGACTGTAAGTGGTGGATTGACATGATGATTTGTGTCTTCCTTTTCAACCTCTTACCTCCCGAATTCAAATTTTTTTTCCACTCCTTTTAGTCTAAAATAACTATCGCTTGTGTCTAAAAATAATAATACATAAATGACTAATTTCACATAATGCTTCTATTAAAATAGGATAATGTTAAAGAGATTAAATTTTTTAACGAAATTATGTGTCACTAATTAGAAACAAGCACGTTAATAAACACTTAATTAAAACTACAACTACATCATTTAATTTGTAAATTTAGTATTCTTAACATTACCTATTACCATAATCTAAACATCATTTGACCGTTTCAAATGAATATTGGTGACTGAGATTGGAAGAGAAGAAAAATTGACAGAAATTGTTTTTTTAAACGTTTTACACATGTGCACCGCGATTGCACAAAATCCTCTGATTTGAAATATATGCCGACACACATAACAAATCTTTTCGAATTATATGTGCATTATTGGTGACATTTTTTCCATGTGTGGCAAATCATTTGTTACTTGCTATCTACCCGTTAGTCGAGGTGTTCATTTGTTATTTGCTATCTACCCGTGGTAGTTAGGCTGTGCCCATACCACCAGAGTCATACTCAACATTCTCATACAACTGTAGATCACCCGACAATTGAACGCGAAAATTACACGAATGTACTCTTGACGGATCAGAGATACTAAATAATTCAAATTCAGAAATACAGACTTAGAGTTCATCACAAATACTGGACAACTCCATAGTGATTGACACAATAGGTTTTAGTGATTTGCTTACTAGAAATAAAGGAACGAAAAACTTCCGGTACTGTTTATTTTAATGAAAAATCACATTTTTACACTAAAAAGTCAATACTGGTATTATTCACTTTATCATTTATTTTATTCTTATCGTTAAAACTCAAAATTTTCAAACCTCTTTCATTAGTTTTCGTTATAAATAATACACCTCTCCTCTCACAATCAGTTGAATTAACTCCGGTCAATTTTTCACGCGCAAGTTGGCACATCATTAATTTGAAGCGATTGATACAAATTACTCCACAAACATCAACGGTCAAAAATACATCTGGTAGGAGTAGCCCTAGCGTTTCCTAACCTACAAGACGGTCGATCTTCTTCTTCCTACATACACAGCGTATGGCTACTCCATTGAACACCAACTTTTTGAGCTCAAACTCGAGCAACGCGTGGGTCACTCACCCACCATTATTGTGGGCCCCACACCTACCCACGCTATCACGACACTGAAAAAGCTGAAGCAAAGGAAACTCAGAAGCCAATAAAGACGGAATAGGATCCTCTCCTGAGCATAGGATGGGAATCCTCCTGCTCAGCCTATCTGGACTGTTTAAATTTAATCAAACGGTTCCAAATAGAAAATTCTTTAAAAGTTATAATAATTACAACCGTTAGATTAAATTTAAACGGTTCAAATGAACTGATCAGAATATCCCCTTCTTGAGCTCAGAAGAGAATCCTCTTCCAATAAAGACCATGTCCCGTTGACCCCACCGTATGGCTAAGCTTCGCCCACGTATCGCCCCCCGATTGGGCGTTACCTAGATATCGAGGGCCCACAGGATAGACACCACACGCTGAATCCAAACGCACAAAAGGAGAGAGAAAGAGAGTCTTTGTGTGTGAGTGACAAGAGTGAGTGCTTTTTAAAATTTACGAAAACTATTACATTGCAGCAGATTTCGGTCATGGCATCGAAGCTCTGCGACTCTTGCCAATCGGCGAAGGCGACTCTGTTCTGCCGCGCCGACTCCGCCTTCCTCTGCGTCAACTGCGACTCCAAGATCCACGCGGCCAACAAGCTCGCCTCCCGCCACCCCCGCGTCTGGCTCTGCGAGGTCTGCGAGCAAGCTCCAGTTCACGTCACCTGCAAGGCCGACGACGCCGCCCTCTGCGTCACCTGTGACCGCGACATCCACTCCGCCAACCCTCTCAGCCGCCGCCACGAGCGAGTCCCTGTCACGCCGTTTTACGATTCCGTGAACTCAGCTGCAGACTCGGTCCCCGCCGTCAAATCTGTCGTCAACTTCCTCGACAACCGTTACTTATCTGACGTGGACGGCGAGACGGAAGTGAGCAGGGAGGAGGCCGAGGCCGCCTCGTGGCTGCTCCCGAACCCCAAGGCCATGGAGAATCCAGATCTGAACTCGGGGCAGTACTTGTTCCAGGAAATGGATCCGTATCTGGATCTAGACTACGGCCATGTGGATCCGAAACTTGAAGAAGCTCAGGAGCAGAACAGCTGCGGCGCGGACGGCGTCGTTCCGGTGCGGAGCAAGAACATGGAGCCTCTGCTAGTTAACGACCAGAGCTTCGAACTCGACTTTACCGCCGGCTCCAAGCCCTTCGTCTACGGCTACCACCACGCTCAGTGTCTGAGCCAGAGTGTAAGTCCTCTCAATTTTCTCCGTAACCAAACAGATCCTAAGAAAATTTTGCATTCAATCTCTGATCCTCTGCTTTGCGCCTCAGGTATCATCGTCGTCGATGGACATCAGCGTCGTGCCGGATAGCAACGCGGTGACCGACGCGTCGGATGCATACACCAAGTCACTGACCGCCGCTGTGGAGACATCGCAACTGGCGGTCCAGCTCTCGTCCGCGGATCGCGTGGCGAGGGTGCTGAGGTACAGAGAGAAGCGGAAGAACCGAAAGTTCGAGAAGACGATACGGTACGCTTCGAGAAAAGCGTACGCGGAAACTCGGCCGCGAATCAAAGGCAGGTTCGCGAAGCGCACGGAGGTGGAGATCGAAGCCGAGCGGATGTGCCGCTACGGCGTCGTTCCGTCGTTTTAGGTTAATAATGTAATTAACCGGTAATCAAGCTTTGTAATTTCGTTTTTGTTCCCGGGAAATCGGCTGTGGGTGTAAATATCGGTCGAGATCCGGTGTACTGTACGATCCATGGAATCTTGGCCGTCGATTTTGTACAAGTTTTTCTTCTGCAGTACTGAAATTTTAATTTGGTATTGGGCCGTATCAAAATCTGGATTGCTATTGGTTTTGGTGATTAGCATTAGGATTAATTTACTATATTAGGGAACCATTAAACTATTAATTTACTATATTAGGGAACCTTAACTTGTTAAAGCCCACATGCTTTACTTATTTTATTGTTAATTATTTCTTTTGTTCATAGTGATTTCTGGGGTCTTCCATTAAGGTCGGAGAGCAGGTGAACGATGTTTTCTGGGTCCCATTTGATTGAGCCGTGAGAGACTCACCTACTTATTCTACGTAACATGTTACGTGACGATATTTCAAATTAATAAGTATTATAAAAATAAAAATTAAAGTTATCGTATTATTGGTTTGAAATAATGTAACAGTGTTGAAAAATGTATAAGCAAATGTCTAGGCTTTGATTTTTCTTGATCTTATCATCTCAAGTAAGGCGGAAGTTCCGCATGCATTCCTACAACGACCCAATTATGTAATTAAAGAGTTAAGGTTTCATCTTAAGGTTTCTCTTATTTCTCTGATATGGGGTTCATACTTTCAAGATTATATCCTGATCACGTCTATCTTTTCTTGATCCCACCTAATGAGTCTTTGATTGACCAGTAATGTGATCCGCGTTCGGGCTAAAGAAACTTAGGCCTCATTTGACACACTGTGAAGAACACCGGATAAGACTATTTTATACGAATCCGATGTTTGAAGCACTTTCGTATTAAATAGTCACCAGATAAATAAGCGGGCCCATATCTTTATTAGTACGCTCCATGGCGTACTAACAATCCACTCCAAAAACCATGTATAAATCGAGCTCAAAATAAACTAAACACCAATCCAAAACCAAACCTCGCATCATCATCATCCTGCTCTTCGTGATGCCCGTTGCTGAATTAGTAGAACAATATTTCATACAACGAGAGTCTATAATCTATATATCCATTCAACAGGAGTACTGTGAGTATATATTATTCAACAGTGAGTCTATATATTTATTCAAACTTATTTTATTAAAATGAAAAATACATTTCTGTACAGTCTACGGTTTTGTTGAGTTTTTGTTTTTGTTTTTTTTATTTTTTATTTTTATTACCACTCAGTAGATTGTAGACTGTTATATATAGAACACTGAAGAAAATTAATTCCTAATGATACCTGATTGTTCAAGGTATAAACATGCCCGCCTTGGTAAATTGGTAATGACACCTGAACGAAATTGGGTATGATACAGCTAATTTCAACAGTGAACTCACTTTTTCATTCCTTGCGTGTTAGATACGTCAGAAATGAAAAGATATAAATCATTTTGCATCAATTCCTAATAAGTAAACACGCCAATAGAGCTAAATTAAGAGTAGATGAGTTGGATAGAGAAGGAAATCAAATTGGCAATTTTAGTTTTGTTTAGTCTCAACAGTCATTTGAACTTAAGGATAGAATAAGAGTTGAGAACTAAACGGGAGATTAACCGCATACATAAATTAGGCCTGTTTGCTTGGAAGCGTTTCCACCACATTTTTCTTCCTTTTGCACGCCCTTATTCATTCCTATCTTTTGAATTGAACGAATCAAACGAGAATCAAGAGTTTCAGTAAATAGAGTGCGCCGAAGGAGAAAAACGGGGAGTGGATGTTACTTCCCGAACAGAAGACCTAACATTTCAAACAGTTATATAACAAAAGAAACACTAGATTTACAGAAAACATAACGAGAAACACTTTACATACACATTGACATTTTTCTGCTACACTTACCAAGTTCTATGCTAGAGGCTGATGACATGTAATACATATTAACAGCCCGATAAGTTTCGATTTTGTATCTCTATCCTTGTTACAGTACATTGCTACCACAGGTTTTTCTAAAACTATACCGAAATTTATTGCAACCCCGCCTACCAATCTGGAGCTCTGGTAGGAATCCAAGCACTTTGCGTCGCAAAGAGGTGGTTAGCCAGAATTGCTTCGTGAGGAACCCCCTTGGTTAGCCAGGAAACGCACCACAACGCACGTGATGTTATCTGCACTCCCCCTCTGATATGCTTCCTGCATTAGCCTCTCCGCTGCCTGCTTTGGGTCCTGAATTGGTTTGATCATTGCGACGGCCTCCTGGAAAAGAAAATGAATGATCAGTTGCCATACCAAGCCATCAACACAGTTTACTAATTGCGACAAAACCGTATAATCCCAGGAAAGGAAGGAAGAGAACGCCACTGCCACCGCAGTTGGCAGTCCCACATCGGTGGGGCAAGTCAACAAGGGTGACTTTAAATATGATTACCGTACTCTAACTAATACTGAGGCCTTTTGTAGTAAAACCCCACACTTGACGGATTAAGCAAGTGGTAAAGTTGGGATAGTATCAGTGTCGTTAGAGTGCCCCCCAGGCCTGTCGATCTAAGAAATTTCAACATGGTATCAAAGCCCACGATTATGGGCCCATACAAGCCAAAGGCTTGTCACTAGGAAGCGTGAGCTTGGAAACAAGCTTGGACTAAGAGTCAGCCTTTGAGTTCTTAAGAGGCACTTCCTGAAAAGATTGAAAACAAGTCTGGACTCCATTGGAATTTGGAGCCAACCTCTGAGTTTCAATTGCCGATGTGTGGATCTCCACGTGTGAACCACTAAATGGGGTTACACGTGAGGGGGCGTGTTGGCAGTCCCACATCGGTGGGGGAAGTCAACAAGGGTGGCTTTAAATATGATTACCCTACTCTAACTAATACCAATGCCTTTTATGGTAAAACCCTACACCTGACGGATTGGGCAGGTGGTGAAGTTGGGGACAGTATCGGTGTCGCTAGAGTGGGGACCCCCGGACCCGTCGATCTAAAAAATTTCAACAACCACATCGAGTAGTTAAGTAGTCAAATGCTGAACAATAATATTTTGGCTTTTGAAGGCATGCTGCCATTCACCTGCACTATCAAGTGCATGGACAACAAGTACAGAACAGTAAATAAAAAGAAAAGTCAGGGGCAAACCTCATTGGTGACAACATCCCAGAGTCCATCACTTGCAAGGATAAGGAACTCAAGAGAGTTGTCAATCTTTTCCTCCTGCCAAAATAAAGCAAGTTAAACAGATATGCTGAAAAGCATCAGACAAGTATTATATACTAATAATATATACATATATATATATGTGTGTATATGGGTTACAATCTGGAGACACGCATTTGACACCCATTTTGTAGGGCCCACTTTATACTGTATTTTAATAATCCGAACCACCATATGTGTGTGCATCAATATATTGACTATTAAATATCAACACAAAGGACCAAACCTGGATTTCTGGATCAGCAACAACATACTGCTTCAACAGCCTATCACCAAATGCACGAGAAACAGCAAGAACACCTCCAACCCTCCAAGTTCCTATTGTTACAACCTCCGTTGTCAAGAACACATTCATATGCGATTTCATGAGAAATCTTAAAACAATGATAAACCTTACCAGCCCACATTACAAATCCTCCTGCATCCTCAATCCGTTGCCGCTCATCAGTCTGGTCTGGCTTGTGATCTCTTGAAGCAGCTATAGCTGCAGGATACAACAGAATAATATTAAAGACCATGAAACATGTTAACACTATAGAAATAGACCAATGATCCACAAAAATCTCTATAATCATTAAGTAACAGAACCCTATATCCTTTTAGGTCGAATCATTTTCTTCCATACAGAGCTAAGATATTGGCGGTCAAAATTTCTCTCTCCATTCAGCGGTTATCCAATCTCACCAAACAATAGACACAGGACACAAAAGTCCCTTTACCCTGGAAATTGTAGACTTTGGTACAATTATTATACTAAAACACAATGGAAGTGGGGAAGTGCAAAGGCTTACCATTCCCACCCCTGCATATCACAGCTCTGGAATCCCCAACATTTGCAACAAGCAAACGGTCACCAACTAGGATCGCAGTAGAAGCAGTTGACCCAGCATCTCTATTCTGATTATTTTCTGATTTCAGAAATTCAGAGTCGGTATGGCTGTAAGCATCAGCTGCAGGAACAGGGAAATATTAGTTCTGAATACTGTTATTTACTTCCAAAATAGAAAATTGTAAAGCATTAATTAGAAGCAACCATAACGTTTCAGGTTACTAGTAAGAAGACAAACCTATAGCAGATTTGGTGTCAGAGATAAATTTTGGATGACTGATCAAATTACTGAAAAGATTTTGCTTGACATACTCAGCAGCACGTGCACCTCCATGGCCTAATTCAATGAAAACACAGCATTTCCATGTTACCTGTCTTCTTATTTCCAAAGGTATGCTATGCAAGTATATGATGATCAATCTTCGTGTTTTCAGAGGTATGCATATATATGATGATAGATGTATACACATATACTAAAACCATATGAATATATATATCTTCTCTGTGTGAGAGTATGGTTATGGACAAATGTACTTACGAACTTCTAATCACCAACCAGCCATTAGCACATCAACCATGACCGACAAAATGACAGCAACAAGAAAATAATAGAAAGAATGATTACACAGACAGTCAAACCAGATGGAAACACAACCGAACTGCTGTTCCATGAGATAAGATTCAAGTCTGATTAGCAATTGAAAGTGAATTAAGCGTGTAGAGCTTTAAGTATCCCAAATTAGAGCCCTAGAGGTTCATCTTGTCAGAGATGACCACGACAGTATGGTAAAGAAGATATTCCACTGTCCAGCTAGAATAGCTCGAACCCCAAGACCAAACTGGCAAGTGGATCAAGGGTGAGATCTCAATTATGAGGCAAAGTAAAATCCAGTAAGCATTTGTAACGACAAATGATCATACAACTACAATATTATTCAGTTATCAAATAATAAACCAAAGAAAACGAATGAAGATTATACCAAAAATAGAAGGATGGAAATTAACAGAGATCAAATACATATCCACACACCCACATGCATCTGCCTAATTGTGTATACATCCCATCCTAAGCATGATATTATTTACACTTATCAATGTGTGTGCATGGGCATGCATGTGTGTGTAGAAAGAGTGAGAGAGCGATGTATATACCATCGAAAACTCCAAAAAGACCAACTACTTCTCCCTCGACACCATCAATTCTTGTCTCATAAAAGTCTTCCATAGAAGATCTTTTCCCTGGAGAGCTTGCATATCCATAGCTGAACTTTCCATTCTGACTGTTGCCACGTTTAACAACACACTTAGTGAGACAAATCCCAAATCATGGTTGAAAATTCTATGTAACAGAAACAGTGTTGAATTAAAAGGGAATATCATTATCCAATTCCAATCTCACATTAAAGAACCAAATTTCAGGGATCAACGCATGGAGGGAAATAACCGACTCTTGAGCAAAATTGGATGTAAGCTCCAAGTTTCCCATAGGAGTTCCATTCTTGTACACACACTAACACGTGGAGAAATAAGCTGACAAATAAACACAACTCTCTAGCAAAATTGGATGTAAGCTCCATGTTTCCCATGAGTTTCATTCTCACAAACGCACACGTGGAGGTAAAGAAAAAAACGGCTATTATGCGCACAATCATAACGCCAATGGAAAGCTTGTTTCTGCTTGTCCACAATCACAATATTCCAGAGAATACCGTTCCGAAGATCCAGCATACGCAAATCAAAAAAATTAATTTGCACAACCTTTAGGTTTGTCTGTGACGAGCACGACAAGCCGTAATTAGGCAGACGTACAAACAAGGGCACATCCCGACATGAAAAAACATATATTTCAAGTTTCTTCGATCATGCATGTCATATCATTTTCCTCTCTTGTTTTTGTCAAACATCTTTAAATGATTGGTGAATAAACTCTATCACCCTTTGCCTGAACTATCCAGTTAATGTCAAGATATATCACACACTTCAGAACTAGTGGAGCATCCAAATCATCAACACCAAGACCAGGAAAACAACATAGGTCATCTCACGAAGGCATACAATATACAAAAAAACACATCATACCATCCAAATCACACGCCAAAACTTCCTTCAAAATTAGAATGCATACATTCGATATGACATAAAATTCAAATAGAGAACTGCTTCCTGGACAGCTAAAAATGACTTAATAAATGTACCAATGAATCACAAATCACAATAATTACACAAAACAAAACACAAAATCTAAGACCTCCCCATCACGAATGCGAAAATAGAAAGAAAATATGACATATGAATCATGATTTATCTCACATGCTTACCAAACACAACAAAATACAAATAAAAATCAACAAATAAATCAAACAAATTGCACCAAAACAAATTACAGCAATCCATGGAAATAAAAGGTAAAAAATTTAGATCCAAACAAAAAATTGATGAAGTGGAAAAGTGAACGACCTGAGGCCGCCACCGCTAACGGGTGGATCATCAGCTTGGACCTGGGTCGAAGGTGACAAAACCGAATTGAGATAACCCATCTTCTTCTTCTCGCTCGAATTCTCAAATTCCCCACTTCCTGTTTCTTTGAAAGTAATAAAATACTGAAGAAAAACAGCTCCAGCAATTGCTATATATAGAATTAAACGACCAATTGTTTCCACGTCAAATGATAATTAGCACTAATCACTCGAGGATCATATCTGAAATCATAAATTCTCAGAATTTAACCTGCAAATCACGCCAGAAATCAAAATTAAAAAAAAAAGACACCCAAAATTTCTCAGATATTAAGAAATTAAATTAAATTTGATTAAAGACCCAAATCACGGATCTTGATGTTCGTCAATGTAAGGTGTAAAGGAAACACCTTGGAAAATGAATGCGAAATTTTAGAGAGAGAGAGAGAGAGAACCTGAAGAGAAATGAAATGAAGGTGTCATGGATGGAGGAAGCGAGAAGTGACAGAGAGGTACAAATTTAGAGAGAGAAAATAAAGGGGAGGGAAGAAAAGGACGACGAGAGTGATGAGAGACGAGCCAAAGCGGATTCTCTCTCTCCTCTTCTATTTTTGGTTTCAGTTTTTTTGCAAACGCAAGCAGAGGAGGAGAGAACAAGCGATAATCATCACGGGAAATTATAGGAATAGTCCTCGACTTTAATTTAAAGGAAATTAATGAAAATGATTTAAGCATTTTGAGTTTTAATGATAAGAACAAAATAAGTGATACAATTAATAGTATTATAATTGACTTTTTAGTATAAAATTATGGTTTTTCGTTAAAGTGAACAATACTGATAGTTTTTCGTTAAAGTTCTCTTAATTTAATTAGAGTAATGAACACTCAACTAAAAAATTTCGAGCATTTATCTCTTAATTCATTATAAATGAGTTATTTTTTGTCAATTTCGTTAAAATTTCAGTCAAAATAAGTATTGTGTCATGTTAGTGAGGCTGAACCAAAGCACAAATATAGAAAACTAAATAAGAAAATTATAATAAGTGTCTCTCAACTTTAACTTATTGGAGAAATCGTTTCTTAACTTTAGTCCAATTAGAGCAGTGGTTTCTCAACTTTAACCCAATTATAACGATGGTCATCCAAGAATGACTCATTTTGATGGAAGTTCTGATGAAGTTGGCCAAAAGGATCATAGTTCCATATTTTAATGAGTTAAGGAGCCAATAATCATGAATTTTTACTTGAAGGACCTTTGCTTGAAGTTAAAGTTTAGGGACATTACTATAATTTTCTATAATGATTATTGGTTATTAAAAAAAATTGAGGAAAGAAAAAAAAATGCAAAGTTCATGAAATTAATAATTTTGGTGATTAAAAATGAAATTAAGATAAATAATAAGGGATTAGTTTTGTTTTGATTTTCTTTTAAATAGATAACTGGTGACAAATCACGATTATCTATCCCTTTTGGGGGCCAGGAAAACTCACATAAACATTTCAACCTTCCTCTAACCACAAGTTGAACTTCTACAACAACAGTGAATTTCGAATTCAAAATCTTCAGTTTTTAACTTGGAAGAAAGTCTCAGTTTTGTTTGTTGGGTTCGTCCGAAAAAATGGAACGAGTCATACGAGTCGCCTTCTGCATGAAGCGAGCTTACACGTGGAGGCTTGACAAAGAGTCAAATATAATACGAAAAATGAAATGAATATAAATAGAAATTCAAATGCAAATGTTATGACTTTCGTTTTGGGTCATTTTCTTTTGAATTTTAGTGATTTTTTGCTTGCTTGTTGGAGTGGTTTTAGGGTTTTTATTTTTTATTTTTTTGAAAACAAGGGGTTTCTGTTATTTGCATCAGTAAAAGTTGACTTCTTTTTGGTGAATCAAATTATTATATTTTATGTTTAAAAGAGAAATTTTGAGAATGTTGTCGTACTATGATAGTTTTTATATAAGGTGAAATAAGTGCGAGTAGAGTAATACTAATGAGAGGAGTCAACAGTTGGGCACTGGTTTCCCTTGGACTTAGAAAACGTGCGGCGATGAGTCTGAATTTGGTGAACCGATTGGTCGCTCCTCTAGTTGAAGTAACGTGCCCCTTTTTCGTTGCTTAGGTTTTACCTTTGGAATACCCCAAAGAGGAATTTTGCTATATAGAAAGGAATTCTGTGAAATATTTCTTATGTCTCCCGCCTAACGCATTTTGACGCGCAGTGATACTTGATTGACGATTAAAATACATATAGGTCTCGTGTTTTATATTTTACGAATGACGTGATCTAGAAAGTGTTTCGATACAACTTTTTCTCTTATGTTTACTGCATAATTTAACATGCATGAAAACTTTTTATTCACATTAACTATTTTACAAAATTTATCCCGCATTGGAAAAAAAATCCCTTACTTTTGAAATGAATACGATAGTTTTATTGCATAAACTCAATGAGATAACATATCTTGGTTGAGAACATCTCGAATATCATCTTGGTTGAAAACCCCTTATGGTTGTTCTATATTTATTTTATAAACCAATTTACAAGGAAAAATAAGGCAAATTGGTGATTACAAAAAGGTCCAAAGTTTGCCATCCAAGTCAAACCTCAATTAACACATGCATAAAACAACCAACACTAATTTAATTAAGTTAATATTATATGCTTAAAATCTTAAAATTGAAGGTAATTATACTAATAGTTTTAGCTAGTCTAAGTGGTAAGTATCTAAACAAAAATCATATGTGCCAATTTTCTTTTGAATTGTTTTATGAGAATTTGAGGAGTTAAACCAAATATTGAAAGGTGGAAAAAATTTCATTTATGATTAATGGATTTTCATCCAAAATGTTTAATGAGATTGCTATAACTCCTTATTTTAGGTTCTGATAATAAAAAACGGTAGAAGTGGTCCATCCACTGTAAATTATTAAGGTCTTTTTGTGAAAAATCTTTCAATATCCATGTTAAATTGTTACGTGAATGACCTTGTGACTCCCTTTTTGAGGTATTTTTGTCAAACCAACCCCTATACTTAACGAAAATATTGACAAATTTTTTACGGAAGGAAAAAATAGTTTATGGTGGACAAGCTTAAAGACTAGTTCTATCAATTTTCATTGTTAGATACCAAAATGAGGAGTTATGACAATTTTAAGAACTATTTTAACTAAAAAAACCTTAATTAGAAGAACGAGATACATCTTCTCATAATCTTTACGAAAAGAAAAATACCGATTTAGCATTGAGTGCATAAGATGATGAGTAGAAGTAGGTTAGAGATTTTTACACCAAGAAAAATATTTTATTAAAAATTTATTTACAAAATGAGTAAAAAAGAATATAAATTTTAAGACAATAAGCAAATATAACCTAATAATTTCTTGATGTTTTGTCCAAATGTCATGCATTACAACTGTAAGGCTGCATGAATCACAACTTATTTTCTAAATTTAATTATTTGTCTTAATTGTAACCTGCTCTAATTTTTAAGCAAAAACCCAACATTGGATCTTAATAAATATTAAAAACACCAGCCGACCAAAAAGAAACATTAAAAACACCTTAATCATGTACTTGTTACTAATAAAACTTGTATTAAAAAAGATTGGAAGATCCCCTTTCCAACGACATGGATTACCTATCCATAAAATCCGAAAAATCCCAAATGAACGAGGACAAAAATATGATGCTACATAACATTGTATCATGCTCCAAAGGCGTGAAACATTGAATTCACCGACAGAAACTAGCGGGTTGCTCTCTGACTCTACAGAAATTCTACTATGCTCTGATATATTTAGAACTTAAGAAATATTCAAACTACTTTCAGTCTTGTAAAGTGGTTCTTTTTATCCTACGAGCAATGGCAGCTCGACATGTATTAACAAGTCAAACCGCTCAATATGTATCAACAACTAAGAGTCACACATTGGCAATGACGAGTAGTTGCCCACGAGCGGTGACGAGGAATTTCGGACACGCGCATGGGCCGACTATCTCTAGAAAGATCGTTATCGTATTTTTCAAACTTGTCAATGCAAACGATAATTCACGTTCCCTCACACATCATTCATGAAAATAAGTTGTATTTGACGATGGACAGGTCATTCTCAAATCTCAACGAACGAGAGCTATAAAATCTTCTAATCTTATCTGGTTCTCCTTGGTTCCCTTGCGACAAGGGCATGACGCTGAGGCTACGGCCGGTGCCCGGTACGTGCGGCCACGGTCCATCGTGGTCGTTGAACAACTTCTTCGGGTTCTCGAGGGTCGGGAAAGATCGCATAGACAAGAAGAAAAGAGAGAAAAATGGTTTCGAGGTTACTGCTCGAAAGGTAAAGCTTAAAGCAAAATAATCGATCTCACTGACAAAATTTACCGCTCGGTAACTATTTCTCTTTTCATTTCGAGTGTGAAGTACTCCTTACAGTATATACAATTTCGGAACTGTAACGAAACAGGCAAGAATTAAATTCGACGAAACTTGAACAAGACTACACCTAATCTCAAAAATCAGATGAGCTGCGGTTTTTTTCCATCTTGTGCATAAGTCTAGACATACAAACAAACGTAGTTTCTGGAATTTTGCCGTTAAAATGAATGATTAACGATGAAACGACGTCTAATGTAAACTTATGAACCTCGGGCGTTACTGCCATGCGTATAAGCATTTCCGTCCACACCTCTGGGGCCAACTTTATAGCTTGACGGAGATACCGAAACCCATTTACAACCCTCATGACCATGGTGTGTGCCTGCAGAAGCAAAAGTAAATTGGATAAGCAATCTCACTATACAAGATAATACTGCATGTTTCCGGATCCACTTGCTTGTTATTTTTTCGTCAACTATGGCAGAGTAAACGTGAAATTTATATACCAACCTCTGACTCAAGTGAGCCACTGGATTCAGGCTTCTCATCGAACATACGACCAACAACTTCATCCTCAAGAAAAGCATCAGCTGCAGCAAGTATATCCCGAACAAGGAATACACGCACCCTCTCACCCTTCTTAGAGAGAATGAAGTGGAAAAGATCTTCAGTGGCGGCAACAACTGAATGCATGTCAAACGATTTACTTCTCAACGGATTTGGAGTGCTCCCTGCAGAATTTGGGGACTCCTCAGCACTCTCGGAAGCCTGTTCAGATATTGCTGCAATCTGGAACAACATATAGATCCTGATTAACACATTGAAAGTAGAAAGAAATGCAAATACTTGACTAATTAATATTGTAGTAAACGGAATAATAAGTTGTTATGCACAAATACAAGTATGCTTTAGGCAACCTACCAGGCGTTCTAGCCTATTCCACCTTATCGATCCATCGTTGCGTATAAGAAGTTGTCTTAAAATTCTTCTCATATCAGGATTTGGGTCAGCCAGAAGTCTTCCAATCACAAAAGGATATGAACTCTCAATAACTTTGAAATTAGGATCAAGGACTTTGGCGGTGCCTTCTAGTGATCCCAGTGCTCTTATTACCAGGGCATAGTCCGGAGGAAGAGAGAAATTAAATTCGTACATAACATCGTAGAGTTGGTCCATTACTCCCTGGAATCCATTGCAACGGTTAGATCTAAGGAGATAATTAATTCTTCCATAAATTGTGGTGTCTTAATAACCTTATGCTGATTTCCATAATGAAACACTTGAACAGATAACTACCAAGTATGCTCATAGGATAGATAAAAGGAGTGGAAGCACAAACCTGGAAATCTTGAGACTGTCTAGTCCGGTCGCTAAAGGATGCTTTCAATGCATCCGAAACTAATTGTATATCAACCACTTCAGGAAGGAATCCCAATGAAAGAAAGTCATTTGCCAAACCCAGGGAGTCTCGATTAACAAAATGCACAAGCTGAAAGATACAGAAACTTATCAAATAAAACAACCATAAGTCAATTTGCCAAAATATTTAGCAAAATCATACAAAAAAGAACAAGCACAAAACCGATTAACAGAACGAAAAACTACTCATGAGGCAACCAAATACAAACTCCTCTTGTTTTTGGGTGTCCAAAGAAACTCATCAAATGTGATAAAATATTTATACATACCAGTAATCTGAAAACTATCAAAGACTATAAAATCCAAGCATAACAAAGCAATGTATGAAGCTATATAATTCCTTCAGAGTCAACAAGAAGTATCACTGCAATCTAAACACTAAAAAATTCAAGAAATGAGGTGGGTAAAGAAAACTGGACCACCAAGAAGTGTTAAACGTTCATAAGTTGATAACAAAGCTAGCTTAACAAAAGGTAGCTGCCACTCAGCCCATCTTCCCAACCTCCCATGCAATGCAATAGTTTGGTTAACATCAGTACAAGGCATCAGATGGAGGTGAAAAATGGCCATAAAAAGCTTAATACTAACAAAGGGCCATAAATGCATGCTTAAAAATTCTACGTTGAAGAAAAAAAAAACCTAAGCCACACACATGAATGTTTTGGACTTGTGCCCCAAGAAGATAATTATTCGATGGTTCTTACCACTTGAATAAGTCCCACACGATAATGTCGAGGAATTTCACCCATCATTCCAAAATCAAAATATGCAAGAGCACCAGTATCAGTAGCAACAAGGTTACCGGGATGTGGGTCAGCATGGAAAAATCCCACCTCAAGCAATTGTCTCAAAGAGCAGTATAATCCCTATAAGGAAAGATAAAAAGGATGAGATATTTTAACAACACAGCCAAATTACGTGCAGTACTAGTACATAAGGACAACTTGTAAGCCCAAGCAGTCCCAATAAGCTATTGGACCAACCCTCTAATTACCATTTATCATATTCTTTAACTTACAAGTGAAGTTCATTTTGTTTCATGTTATGTTATTACCATCGAATACATGACTATAGTTGGTTCCAAAACGGTTAAAAGTTCACATGTCTAACATGTGACTTTCTAAGGAGTTTGGATGGCATTAATAGAGAAGCATCTGCAAGGGCAGGCTAAGATTTTTCCAGTTTTGCTATAGCCTAGAGTAGAAGACTTCAAGAGTAAAATTAGTTAGTTTTGCCTAAGTAAGCACTATTAAACCAAATCTGATCCAACTTTCCTATGGTGTTTGAATCTATAAACTTCATAATTAGCCATTCAGAATTCAATTACTAAACTCCGCTAATCTGTAGCCCTACACTTTATCTTTTCCTTCTATAAACTAAAAAGTGTGAATGCACTAGATGTTGAGCGATTCCCTCCAAATACCTGGTCAATTAATCCTTTTCTGTTCAAACCAGCCTTCTCTAGGCCAATTTCATCTGTAAGCTTAATTCCATCAATCCACTCCATTGTAAGCACACCCCTACGGGTAAAATCCCAATATATTTTTGGAACTTTTATACAGTTCGCCTCATTATGTTTAAGACTTTTTCCAGCTGCAGGCTTTCGACCGGTCTTTTTCCCATCACCTGTCGATCACAAAGAAAAAATCTACTCATATAACAGCTCACTTTGTAGAGAATTAACATAAACAGGACATGATGAATTCTGCTATAAAGCCAGTCCAATACATTTTGTCCATCCAGCATGGCACACTAATTTTATGGCATGCATACTAGCTCCAAAAAATGAGCTAAAGCACCAACTTATGGAACAAATTAATTCTTATAACTGAAAATTCAAACGAACTTATTTAATTTTTTATCCATGTCTCTTTTCTAGAAAGAAAAAAAAAATCCATGGCAAAATAAGTAAAATATAAGCGTTTCAAAGCACACATGAAGATATTGCTATTAAAAATTTTAAATGGGCTGACATGGCATGTATTTAACACAAGTTAAAAATCCTACACGAGAGTATGAGGAGATCATCATATATAATGAAAGTGGGATTCACATAAGAGGCAGAACTATTGTGGAATGACTTCTGTATCTAATACAGTGCACTCGTTAGTCATTACAAACGTATAAAAACTTACTTGGGTCTGAACCATAGAGAGAGGCAAAACGGTCAGCATTCTTTGCCTCTCGGATGTAATCAATTTCATCAAACATATGCCTCACCTGTAGAGAGGGGGCGAAATCACACACAAATCTATGTTTAGGCATTAGATAAGATTCAGAAGTTTAATTTCATCTACAAAATGGAGACATAGAGAAATGATAAAATGCATTCTACATGAGATGAAATCCACAACGCACCATCTCATTCACAGCCACTAGTAGATCTTTGCGGGCCTTGGCAAAACGCTTTAACTGTCCCCCAATCATATTGAACAACAAGGCATCAAGGGTCAATACAAGTGACATACCCGGCCTTTGTACTTTAACTGCTACCAGCTCCCCAGAGTGCAAGTGAGCTGCAAAACTTGAAACAACAAAATAAACAAAATAAACATTTCCTGAATGGTTCTCACAAGTACGTATTTATTTTGTTGAACATCCATGGGCGACGTGCCACTAAATCAAAGGAAAAAAAATTTCCCACCAAGAGAAAGAGCATGACATTAAAATGGAGCTCTCTAACCTTTATAGACCTGACCTAGGGATGCTGCTGCAATAGGCTCTGGGCTGATGTCGGCAAAAAGTTTTGAAATGGGGGCACCTAGCTGAGATTCAATAGATTTAATTGCAACACGCGTTGGAAATGGGGGTATTTGATCCTGTTAGGAAAGGGTTCGATAATGAATAAGTAAAGAGATCTATAATACCAAGGGCTATAACCTTCAATCACATAACCATTATCATAGGTGCCTGTGTGAGAAAGAAGCTAAACCTGTAACTTAACAAGCTCTTGGCAGTATATAGTTGGCAGTATGTCTGGTCTGGTGCTCAAAGCCTGCCCGAGCTGTGAATTCAAAGTTCAAACATAATTGGATAAACTAGGTACATCTTGCATTGCACAATTAGAAAGAAACTGAATGACATAAGATAAGATTACATTCATTAGACATTAACCTCTCACTCGGGGAAAGAAAAGGTATCTTGAAAATTTCAAAACAAAGAAAGTGGCTTACCTTGATGTAGAAAGGTCCCAAGCGAATTAGAGTTTCACGAAACTGCAAGATCACATTAACCATTTCAGATATATCTAACTTTAGGATCATAAAAGGAGAATTACGTACATCTATCTACACACCAGCATCACTAAATCAATGCAGAAGTAAAAGCACATGCAACACCATATCATGTAAAATATATAAATAAATGTATCCTGTCGATTACCTTGACGGCACGTTTCTTTATGTCATGGACAAAGAATTGCCAGATCGTGAGCTTCACCACATGAAATGAAATAATTGCAGCTCTATACAATGCCAAAAAGGGACCAAAACGGTAGACAACAGAAATACTTTTGGAGCCTGCATCAAGAGCGTGCCCGAATTCACTTTCTAGTGATTCCTTCCTCAACTTTGCATACTCTGCAGATGCCATTTCACCATGCACACTGGTGGAAATACTGCATAAACCGATGAACACGAAGCATTTCAGATTTCAAACAAGAGAACACAAAACAAATGCCTTGAATTCCCAACACACAAATACTCATAAACTTACGAATTCCGTTGTAACAATTGATGCGGAAACAATTTTTCTTGCTTCCATCTAATTTCAACGTAGTTATTGTAACCCAATGGTATGCATTTTCGAATTACGGTCTCCACGTTTTTTTCATGGCGTAAAGCTGCACAAAAAACCCAATACGTAGAATTACTCATAGCTTAATCCACGAATGTAACAATCACAGCTAACTTATTGATCCAATTACGTAACCTAAGTGAGCAAATTCGTTATAATTAACCAAACAAATCGAGAAATTAGGAAGTAAGAAATTGGATTGGGTTACGGCAAGTGCGATTTTCTTCCCACATTTTCTCAGGAACCAAACAGACAATAAGTAAAATCTAGACGCGGGAAAACGGGGTGATCGTGCGAGCGGTGCTTACTTTGGGTTAGCAGAGTGACATGGCGGTGGCGCTTGAGCGCGGCAAAGACATTCCTCATCGGCGGGGAAAATACAGTGGAGCAAAAGCTCACGAAGCCATCACAGATTTTATAGATTTGCAAAGTGCACCGCAAGTGTATGTAGTATTGCTCCAGTGGAACGGAAACCAGAGAGATTGCTTTGAGAGCGAGAAAGCTGCCACGTTTAACAGTGAACTCGACACCTCTTACGGAAACCTAAACGGTAAACCGCCTATTCGGCTTTTTGGTTTTCTTTTCTTTGGTCCGTTTAAGGTGTTGATTTGGATTTGGAGATGATGATTCTGAAAATATGCAAACTTGAGGTTTTAATTTGTTTACGTTTTCAAATCGGATCAATTTATGCATTATAATGTTTGATTTTTATTAAATTATGATGTTTGGTTATGTGATAAATGTAAAAGCTCGTTTGTAAATATACGCAATACAACAATGTATGAAGTGTGTCATTTACTACTACAGTCTGATGATACTTATTTTCATTTGAAAGTAAGAAGTTTTAAGTTTGAATTTCGAAAATATATATAGATGTACTTTGGAAAAAGTCTTACAAAGCCCACATCAAGAAAAGTGAGTGATTTATATATGTAAAACTCACGTATTCATAACTACGGTCTATTGATATTCATTCACTTGTAAGTGAGAGGTTTTAGGTTTAATTCTTGCCAAAAATGAATTTGAACAGCCCATTGTGTGGTTAAGCCTACATTTTCTCCTTAGTGTAGATAATATCGTTTATTAAAAATAAATAAATAAACAAGTAAGAAGTCTAATGACTTAGATGTCATGTTAAATTATGACATCTATGTTGGAGAAAATTTCGATATCTATTTGTTGACCCTAAAAACTAACAAGCCTACGTGGTATGCATATTGAGTAACTAATGAGCTAACTAAGTCCTTCGGTTGATGCAGGGCGTGCCAACTCGTCGGCCGAGGAGTAAAATATGTTGATGTTGCGTTGAGTGCGTTGTTGACTTCTTGATCTTGCAACTGCGGCCGAGGAAAGAACACGTATTGGCCTTCGGGTTCTAGAGCCTAAAGACAAGGCTGCTAATCTCGCGAAGTTCACGGATCATCGGCGCTAGGTTCATTCACAGTGATTATATTCATAAGAGTATAAGCACGCCGAACCGACACCAAACTATACGGATACAAGTACTCAAAAGAGATGTATGTCTTGATGGTGATTGTCGTTCGGGCGTCAGAATGCTGAACTCTAAAACTTACTTGTGAATATCCAATCATAAACAACTCGACGATCAATATGCCGAGCCTAATAGTCTGTAACACCTCACTTCGCTGAAAAGGCTAATGAGATGACCTCTGCTAACAACAACTTGAAAATCTTTCTTAGCCGAGACTTGGATAGGTAACCAGTCAGCCTCGACATAGTGCTGTTTATCCAAACTGAAGGTACTCCGGGATTGGTTGATTCTACGGCAACAGTGCTGTTTATCCAAACTGAAGATGTGTTGGTGGAAAAGAAAATAAAAATATCAAGATGTTTGAGAGGTTCCGCGTAGAGCGAGAGTTTGCGCAAGACAGTTTGTGTGTTGAATTTGAGGGCTTTAATAATGCACTCCCCTCTATATATATAGCAGCAAACCTACTCCTAGCTGAACTAGAGTTGTATTCGGACTAAAACTCCCAAGCCTAATCTGATTAGGATTCGGCCAACCCGAGTTCCAATAGGTTTCTGAACCAAGCTCCATAATGAACCATGTTCACTCCCATCTCCTCAACGTCTTCAACTCTGAAATCCTCTTGTTGTATCAGGACTTGACTTATTCGCTTTTATCCAAATTAATCCCTCTTGCAATAGGACTCAGCCGACCTAATTGGGCAGCTTGTGACCACTGGATGGCCCATAACATTTTTGGAAGAGCCTTGGGCCAAACATAAACCTAAGCTCGGCCGAATAATATTATTTTGGACCCAAACACTATTAGTCCTAGTTAGCATATTTGACATCTCCACATCTCTTTTGGAGATGATCTTAAGAGTGAACCCATGTGGGCTAGTTCTCAAAGTAGACAACATCCCAGCAGAATCCTAAGAATCCATGAATTGTGTCCGTTCATCGTACATTGTGCGGTCAGTTTTTGTCAAGTACAATTTATGTTTAATTTTAAATAAAAATATTTAAAATAATTTATGACCGCACCATGTACATTGAACGGACACGATTCATGAATTTCCAGGATCCTCACAAAGAAGATCCGGCGAGGATCCAGATTCGACAATATCTTACTAGAGTGTGAGTCTCGAGGGGCTTATTGAGTAAGACATAGTGTTGTGTTCAATATCTTTTTTGGATTTAGATCCTCTCCGGATCCCTCACTGGGGATCCCGGAGATCAATGTATAGCAACCTTTCATCAAAGAAGATCGTGCGGCCACATTTGAATGCTTTTAATATTTCTAAAAGTAAAGTAGTCTCGTTTTGCGTGAAAAAAAAATATATATAAAAAAAAAATATTAGCCGCACGATCTTTGTTGAACGGTTACTATGTCCCCAGCGTGGGGATCCGAAGATGATATAAATCCGTCTTTTTTCATTCCCTTTTAATTGACAAAGATGACTTTGAGGCCAATAACAAGGCCCAATATTAACCGGGCTTATTTTGATACTTAATCGGGTCAAAAAGGCCCGAAGCCTGCTCCGTCCCAATTTGCCTGTGACGGTCACGCTCCCCTCTGTCTTCTAGTAACTTCAGTAAACCATCGAGCTCGAAAACCCTCTCTGATTGCAGTGCTTCATCTCTCCATCTCTCTCTCTCATCTTTCTCTCTCTAGAACCTCATTGTTCCCATCGAATGACGAGTCCGCAGCCGGCGTCTCTGCGGCCATGGTTCCTCGAATTGGTGCCGATCGTGGTGGTTCTCCTAATAGTAGCTCACGTCCTCGCTCTGGTACTCGCTAATTTCCTTCCTCTTCCTGATTTTTCGCTTCAATTAGTGCCTAAAATCTGATTTTTCATCGTGTTAGGTGTACTGGATATACAGATTAGCTACTGAGAAGGAGAGGCAGCCCCAAAGGAGAAAAGCACACTGAGGAGGAACAGGTTGATTTGTGAAATTAAATAAATTAAAAACCCTAATTTGTTGATTTCTTGTGGATTAGTATTAATTAAGTTTGATTAAGAGCAAGTGATTTCTGTTAGTTATCTGTGTACTAATAGATTGTGGATTTCTGAGAAATTGATCAATTACACGGTATAAGAATTGGCAGAGATCCATCTGAGTGTTGTGAATTATTATTATTATTATTTTTTTTTAATATTTAATTGCAGTTTTTTATTTGTGAAAGTATGAGTTCAGTGTATTTTACAACTAGCTCCTTTTCGGTTTCGAAGAAAATGTATTAGAGGGATGAACAATCTGTTAGATTTAGATGCTATTTCCCATCAAGCTTATAGCTTGATATATGTTTGATTTGGTTGCTGAGTAATCCGAGGAACAATGTTCTTATCGTTCGAATTACCTAGCAAGACGGGCAATTTACAATGTGATGGTACCAAACTTGCTGTGATTGGTTCTCTATACTTAACCCCGTGTCAAAATGATCTGTCCTTATACGATCATGCAGCACTGGTTTCCCGGTCATTTTTAGACGTTGGTGTTGTGCATCACCTTAGTTCTACAGCCGGTGCTGGCCATACAGTGCCGGCCAATCCAATGTTGCAGAGGATTAATGTTTTGTCCTTGCTGTTTGGTCAAAGTTAGGATGTGTGCGTCGGAATGGATTTACATGTTATGAAAGGTACTTAGGGGGTTCTTTTAGTTGGAAAGTAGATGGATGATCCTAATATTCAAGGTGTTTTTATGTGTTCTGGATTGCCCTTTCTTCTGAGATATTGGTCGGTGTGTGAAGGCTTCTTAATATGAGTCAGAATTTGGTGTGTTCAGATACTGAAAATGTCATTACAAATCTTGACATGCTGAAAAGCTTTTATATCATGTCAGGATGAGCAGCTGTTATCTATTTGTTGAGTTTTACCTTCTTTTTCTTCGACTTTTGCGATATGAAACCATATTACTTGAAACAATTTGAGAATCAAACTAGTGAGAAAATGTTTTCTTTCTGTAGATGACTACCAAATTCTGGCGTTGTGGGATAAGGCTTTGTTGTTGTAGATGAATACCGAACTTGAATGTTTATATGTTGTCTTACATAGCATGTAACTTGACATTTGTGTATTCTTCCCCCAAAACATTATGGAAGCGTTTTCTTCTCTGTTTTGGTCATGTTTGGATTTCTGCACACCAATTTTCACCTCTTGCATGCTCTTTTTAATTCCGGCCTTTGAATCTCCTTCGGTTTGTTCAATCCAATGACTAGAAAAAGGAGGGATTTGTGGAAGTGAAATAACAGTGTGCAAAAACCTTAATGGATGAAGCTCAAGAAACACACTTCTTTAGAATCAAAGCCCTGCCTCATATATATTTGTTTACGTAGGTATCTAGGTCTATGTCTCGTGATGTTATTCGAGTTGATTAGGCAGTGTGCTCCTCGTCGTCGTCTTACACGCAAGTTCAAGTTGCATTCTCGAAAATTAGAGTAATTCAAAATATCTCAATCATATTTTTATACTTGTTATAGAGTCTGTGGACTTTTTCCTTGGATTCTCTTTGAATTTTCATATTTCGTTTTCTTTTCTATCATTTCCAATGTTTAATAGATATTTAAATGAATACAAAAAAAACAGTTAGAAATTAGTTTTGAAGTTAACAATTGTAAGCCGTCTACAGAGTCTCCGTCCCTCGACAAAAGCCGTTAGGTCGGCATGCCGTATACGACGGAAATTAGAACAATAATTCTCCGAAATTGACAACTAAATATCTAATATGTATGTTTTGTACCATACTGTAACTAATTCTTTTTAAATTAAGTAAATAATGGGGCTTCATTACTGAGTGGTTTTATTGATACACTTATTTTTAATCTCTCACACATTACTTTTAATTTATGTCTTTTGATTTTTAATTTATCTAATTCAATAGTCGGAAATTAAGAAGGTGTGTGAGAGGTAAAAAAAAAAAAAAAATGTGAATAGCAAACCTAAATCAAAATTTCATGAGTTGTTAAAAAATAGTGTCGTGATATAAACAGACAACATAATAATCAAATATGATACCTCAAGCATAAACATGTTGTTCGCAAGTGATTTACTTTTTCATTTTTTTTGTAAGTCATATACTAAAATACTCTAATTTCTTATGTTATAGTCTATATAAATATGTCTTATAATTTAGTTTCAAAATTTAAGGGCTAGCTTGGTATTATTGTGCTTTTTAAAAAGACTGATTCTGATGTGTTGTGGAAATAAACAGCTGTAAAATAAAGTAGTTGAGTGTTTGGTAAATTTTTTTTGTAAAAGTTCTTTTAATAAAAAAACAAAAAAAGCAATGTGTGAGTATTTGGTAAACTTTTATATAAATTGCTTTGAATATGTTAAATGACTAAAAAGGGTATGGTACTTAGGGTCAGTTTGGGATTGCTGTGCTTTTTTAAAAAAACTATTTCTGCTGTACTTTAAGAATAATCAACTGTAAAATAAAGCAAAGTAAAGCAGATGAGCGTTTGGTTAACTGTATTTTATAAGTGTTGTGAGTATGAAAAACAATGTAAAAGCGTTTGGTAAATTTTAATGTAAAAATGATATAATTGTATAATGACAAAATGGACCTAGTTGTAAGAGTGGGGGCAACAACAGTAGTGGCAGGGATGCTAGCATGGCAGTGGTGACAATAGCAACGATGGAGGTGTGATGGTGGTGCTAATAGTGATTTGATGGTGATGGTGCTAATAGTGAGATTTGATGGTTGGGGTGCAGATTTAACAATAGTGCTAGGGGTGGTAGTGTCGATGGTGGCAGTTGTGGTTGTGGTGACGGTGGTGACGGTTGCGGTTATGGTGGTGGTGATAAAAATGGTGGTGACAATAGTTGTAGTGGCATGGTGGTGATGGTTGGCCTTGCCCTTGGCTTTTTTGCTATCAAGACATTCTATGCCCTGCCCTTGGAGGTTGTGGTTATAGTGGTGGTGGTGGCAACAATAGTGGTGATAGGTGGTAGGAGTCAGTTTATTCTCTAAGGGATAATATGTGTGAAAGGCTAAATATGTCATTTCCATTTTTTTATTAAAACAACTTTTAAAAGCAACCTACATGCTATTGTTAAAATTTGTTATTTGGAAGTCATTGCTTTTAAAATAAGCAGGATATTTTACTTTTACCAAACACTTTTTTACAACTTAACTTTAAAGTGAACCAAATTTTGGTGAAAAAACCAATACTAAACGGAGCCTTAATGTGATATAATAATTGTCAAAGACAATAATATAGGAGGAAAATTATAATTTTGTAAAACATGTGGGGATATACTTGCTATTTCAAAATTTCATTAAATGAGCATTTATTGCTATGCTTTGACAAAAATTAAAAAATTAAAAAAAATTAAAAGCATGCTAAATCTTGCTTCTTCTTTTTTATGTTTTTCTACTTTCATTGACAGCAATTTTTTAAAAAAGTTTTTTTTATTATTTTATTTTACCAAACACATTTAATGTTCCAGATTTTTTTAATAAGCTACTTTTTTAAAAGCACCATAATCCCAAACCAACCATAATTCAATCAAAACGTAGCATTTAGTTTGTTACTATCTTGACTTTACCCAACGCGTTCTCTCTCTCTCTCTCCTAGTTTCTCTCTCTAAAAACCCAAATCCAGAGCCTTTTCTCCGACTTCAACTTTCAGTCGCCGCCCCTTGCTTTTGCTTAGGGTAGGCGGCAACCCGCTACCTCTTTCTCTTTTTAGTCTCCTTCTTCCCTCCTCATTCTCTCTTTCCCTCATTCCCTCACTTGCCTTTTTCTTATTTTCCTCCCTTTTCACTTCTTCTGCTCCATCCCTTCCCATCATCCATCTCTTCCTTTCCTATTTCCAGTCTCCTTCTTTCATTTTATTCCCGGTTCTCTCTTTGTTTATCTCAGTTTTTCCTGTGCTGGGTCTCAACTATTCCCTGAGTTTGTCTCATATCTGGGCTTCATGCCTCTTATCCGGCTTTTGCCTAATTTTACTGCTTTCTGTCTTCCCATCTCCTTAGCTATGATACTACATCCTCATCCCACCATGTACTCGGATATGCGCGCTCTGATTAGGAAACAGATACTAAATCTACTATCCTCCGTCACTTCCCCTCCCCCAATTGGCATACCTATGCAAGATCCCATTGAGGGCAAGTGTTGGGTATTTTACATATCCCCTTAGCCTCACCCTCTACCCGTATAATACTTTGTTTGTATATATTTGCAGGGGTAGCAATGTGGGTTTTACTGCTGGAGATAAGGGTTTTTTACTCTATTTTCTATTGCCTTCAGGCTTAAAACTTATGTGGGCATCTCGTTGTATCTTGGGTTATTACTCTCATTTTGCTTGGGCGTTTTACTTTCCCTGTAGTTGTTTACCGAGTTCTTTTTGGGCCTTGTACTAGTTTTTATCTTAATGAAAGTTGACTTTCTGATAAAAAAAAGTTTGTTACTATCTCAACAATTCTATTATCCGTTAATAATAATTTCATAATGGGAATTGTTATTAGCACTCTAGAAATCTCATTTAGCATTCCACACTTTCTATAATTAGAAGAAAAAAAAATACACTTATAAAGCGTGTAGAATGAAATTTTTAAAGTGCTAATAACAACTCTCTTTCGTAATTTGTTTGGTTTTGGTACTTTCAAATAGCCATAACCAAATAGACTACCCATTTATTTATGACTACTCAATTATGCCACAAATGTTTCAATATCGTAATCACATCAACGAATTACAATCAATAATACAAATACCAGTTGTGGAGACTGTTAGCACAAGCCTCCATGTGCCACATGTCAAATTTGAGCCACTAAACCAATGAGATACTTTTCAGTGCAATCGAAACATAAATTGGTACACAGCATGTCGTACGTAGTTGGAGCGAATTTTTTTTAAGGTATCTCTATAATTATATAATGATATGTAAACTAACGTCTTTCGATCACACAAAAAAAATCTCTTTAAACGAATATGAATTCTCCAATTATTCAACATTTTGTTATATTTTTATTTTCTGAGTACGGATATTTGTTTTCTTAGTTAAGACTTAGAAGTTGGCATGAAAAATCAGATTGTCAAAGGACGAAAATGTTGAGGAGGCGAATGCCCTTTACATAAAGATATTAACACGTGTCGCTTTCCAGATGCTCAGATTCGTCAAGTCAAACGGTTTGTCAAGGCCACACCGTCCTAAGGGAGTACGGACCAGTTCTCAGTTTTTCATATTCCCATTTCACTTCCGGAAGTCCCCCCGTTGTGTTGAGGAATTTACAGAAAATGCCCCTTACTCTTGCTTTACTCTTAAGAAAAGTAGAAACTAGGAAAAACAAAAGGTTTATCAAAGTCAGTTTTCAATATTAAATAGAGAATTTCGTTTCCTGATGAAAATACAAGACAGAAATTTGTTTTAAATATTAATTTTTTTTGTCAAATAAATATTATTCTTTTTTTATCGAATAATTTGGATGTTAAAATCATATCTGGGTGATGCTTAAAAAAAAAATAGTAAAATTTATAATTTTGTAATTACTAAATTGCCTATAATTTTTATTTCTATTCAATTTTAACTAGAGGGTCATAATAGTAATTTTCTTCAAATTTTAGTTAAGAACCAGAGTTTTATTAATACGTAGTTTAAATATAATTAAATGGTAAGAATCAAATTAGAAATTAGTAAGGAATCCAATATTATAGGAAAATACAATTTCTTAGTTGTCATGCATGATAGAGCTTCACACCTTATTGATTACATGGAATCAAAAGAGCAACCACGCTTAGATTTAGTGCTAATTATATAGTTCGCTTTAATGAAAGTGTTAGTCAGTTATCCGCACAAAATAAAAGTAGAAATTAGTAATTTTGCAAAAAAAAATTGTTAGTTATGCCCTTCCATGA
Organism: Pyrus communis; assembly: GCF_963583255.1. Taxonomy (NCBI): domain Eukaryota; kingdom Viridiplantae; phylum Streptophyta; class Magnoliopsida; order Rosales; family Rosaceae; genus Pyrus; species Pyrus communis. Next base: position 2,842,505 of record NC_084817.1, read on the forward strand.
TTTTATGTTGCTGGGAAGGGGATTAAATATTTAAAATTGAATATATGGAAATTTTTTTTTTAATAGAATGATGTTAATCTTGCGTTTGGTTGGAGGTGTGAAGCATGATTTTTCAATTTTTTGCTCCATTCAACATATCTTTGCTTCTCATAACAATTTCAAACAAAAATGGAAACAAAATAGGGGTGTGTAGATTTCCACTATCAAAATGCAGGCATGCATTTCATTTTGTTTTTACAAACGATAGAGTCAGTGTCACATCCTGGCTCGGGGTCCACCACATCACGAGCCCGCTCCACCACCGTAGCACGATATTGTTCGCTTTGGGGCGTGAGAAATAACAGGCGTTACGGCGAGGGGTTACTGCCTTTGGTAATTGAAATTGATTTGAAAAGTTTTGTTTCACTCACTCACATTTTCTATTTTTGCACTCCTCCAGGTTCTAGCAGCAAAGTTTCGTATCGACGAGGATTTGTAGCACTTTTCGGTACATATGTCTTCTTATAATGGTATAATCATTATCTTACCTTACTATACTATACCTATGCTCTGTATCACGCGTGAAATGGGTCCAGACCCGCTCACCGTGCACTCGTGTACTTAGGCACTTTTAGATTTTAATTTATTCACATTTTTTACATTATCACACTTTATGGCTTCGTCACCTTCTAAGTGTCGACCAGCATGCCTCGATTCAGGGTCCTAGTGGACATTCCGGGTCGAGATGTGTCAGTTTGATGAGTGCCCCATTGGGAAGTTCTCGTGTGAGTTCCCAGAAACAAAATCGTGAGGGCGTGGTCGGGGCCCAAAGCAGACAATATTGTGTTACGGTGGTGGAGCGAGCCTGGGATGTAGTGGACCCCAAGCGGGGATGTGACAGTCAGTGAGGATCGAACATTACTGCATTTTAAACATTACTGTTTTCCGTTAAAGCGTCATCTGCAAAATGTAATCATACGTTTTTGATACTTGAATTGACAACAAGAGTGACGATTGCTTCCAAAATAAAAATAATTTTATAATACAAAATCATTTCACCAACTGCATTTTAAAATTAATTTCCAATTTAGTGTTTCACTATTTAAAATTATTAAGTTTTAGACTGTATTAAGTTTGAGTCTGCCTTTCATTATAAAAAGTTAAGCACACTAACTATAAAATAAATTAGGTACAATGGGACATTATTTTATACAAGAACACATGTGAGTTTATTGGTGCACACAATTTTATTAGTTTTTATTCAATTAATATGTATTCTAATTCTTTGATTTGCTACATGCGGATTTATTTAATCCAAGGCATGTATCAAAGTGAGTGTATGAGTGTGTCTTCTTTTCCAAGAGTCAATGGAAGGTTCAAGCAGAGACCAAATCTTTTACATTAAAAATGTGCGGCCTTTCTGCGGCCCCAATAAGTGACTGATACATATATATTATTTTAACTTTTTTTAATTTTGTTGTTATAAATTTAATATATGTCAAATACATATTGGGATCATAAAGAGATCACACCTATTTTGGGTGTAGAAGACTTGATCTCGCATGCCAAATTATAAATCCATTTGAACATGTTATGATGATAAAAAGAAAATAAATGTGAATTAATGGTTAAAAATGAAAAACAAACAATTAAATTGTTTTTATGATGTGGTATTTTTTTTACTATAATTTTAAAGTTAATATTTTTGAGATCTTGTATCCCTTTTTGATGTAGGGTTGAAACTTGAAGTTATGAATATCATTTCTTATAAAAAAAATTATTTTAATTTGTAGAAAAGGGAATTTGAAGACACCGACTCTCTAAAAAGTAAGACTGTTCATAGACTTTTAATCATTTTATGTTTTTTGATGTTGATACGATAATTAATATAACAGAAAGTCTATAGAGAGTCCCTAGTATCTCTTGAGAACAAAGAAATAAACAGACTACGTATAACCAGCATTACTTGCTTTCCGAAAAAGGAGAAGAAAAAAAAAAAGAACAAAAGAATATGAGCCGTGTAAATTATCTTTCCCAGATGCGATGAATAATCAAATAGGAAATAAATATACAAAATTAGCTGTCTCAGAAACGATGGCAGTCTCGTAGTTTTCTCCAAAACGAAGGGCACTTGTGTTTCCCTGGCAATTAAACACCGCGGTGGCCTCGACAAATGAGGCGCTCGCTTCTAAACAGGAGAGAGTCATAGTGCGAAACCAAAATAACAGAGACGAGTAGAGAAGCACCACTGCCACCATGTGTCCAACAAAGCAAAAGCACCGGAGCTCCGTCGCCGACCACGCCGGAAAATGCTCCAAATCGGAGGATTCTACAACCTCCACCGCCGACTGGATCTCCGAGTCCGTCCACGGCGGATCCTTGCGCCACGTGGACCTCACCACCGGAACCAACGGCTGGGCGTCCCCTCCCGGCGACCTATTTTCCCTCCGCACCAAGAAATACTTGTCGAATAAACAAAAAGGCCCCGCCGGCGACTACCTACTCCAGCCGTGCGGCACCGACTGGCTCAGATCCAGCACGAAACTCGATAACGTACTCGCCCGCCCCGATAATCGCGTGGCCAACGCGCTGCGGAAGGCTCAGTCGCAAGGGAAGTCGATGAAGAGCTTCATTTTCGCTGTGAATCTCCAGATTCCCGGCAAGGACCAGCACAGCGCCGTTTTCTACTTCGCGGCGGAGGATATAATCCCCGCCGGCTCTCTCCTCTACCGGTTCATCCACGGTGACGACGCGTTCCGGAATCAGCGGTTCAAGATCGTGAACCGGATCGTGAAGGGGCCGTGGATCGTCGTGAAGACGGTGGGGAATTACAGTGCGTGTTTGCTGGGGAAGGCGCTGACGTGTAATTACCACAGAGGACCCAACTACCTGGAGATTGACGTCGATATCGCGAGCTCGGGGATCGCGAAGGCCATTTTGCGACTCGCATTGAGGTACGTGACGAGCGTGACGATAGACATGGGGTTTGTTGTGGAGGCGCAGGCGGAGGATGAGCTGCCTGAGAAGTTAGTCGGCGCGGTTAGGGTATGCCAGATGGAGATGTCGTCGGCGACGGTCGTGGACGCGCTGCAGACGACGATCGTAGCGCGTGGATTGAGTTTTGCGTCGAAGGTGAATCATCATAAGTCCGGCGACGACGACGACGACGATTGAGAATCTTAACCGGCGGTAGCTTTTTATTTTTTTTATATTTAAAAAAACGTTTAATTATTATTTGTTGTTAATTGTAATTTTCACTTGGTGGGTTCATCCCTTTTTTCATGGGGATTGATGTGTAGATAATAAAATTGAAAATCGTAACAACAAATGACAATGCAACTGATTTCTCACTTTCCACATGTTTTTAAGGTTTCTGGATTAATATGGAAAACACAAATTTCTACCTTTAAATTCTTTTAATGATAATAAATAGTGTGGCGAGTAAATAATTCTCGCGGATGTAGAGATCTTGGTAGTGGGATATGGTAACAGTAAACACGTCACAAAAGGCACAAATGCAGCATGCCTATTAAGTATTGGGTTTTCAAGTGGTTACAAAAATATTTTTATCAAAATCGGTTTTAACTATTTTAAAAGTACTTTTAAACGAATATATGTCGTTTTGCTTGTAATGACATTATTTGTGGTAGTACATTGTACCCTAAGGCCTTGTTTGGTAGTGTGATTGTGACAATACTCTTCCATTGGAAATGATTCAGTGTCATAGTCTACATTGCGTTAATTTATAAAATTTAGAAGTAAAAATAGACCTTATCTCCAAGAATTACGGATTAGAACTTTTTTTCCCATCCTATATCATTCCCTTCCATTCTCTTGTCTCACTCTCTTTTTTTGTCTTATACTCTATATAAAAAATTCAAAATAAGATGTAGACGTGCCGTAATTGCAACTGTTTAAATAGAAGGGGATGAAAGGAGAAAGAGATGAGGAGGGGAGGGAATCCTACTCCAAGAATTAGACACTATGGAGATATTTCTTTAGAACCAATACATAGGACCTATTGTCCTTATCCGTTCAATAGTTGCTTAGTTTAGCAGGTGTCCAATAGATGATGGTGAATTGATTACATGAGAGATATCTCGACATTATGGGATTAGACGCAGTATTGTCTTGAAGTGGCAGAGAACTAGGATATAATTATATTATAACATCTATCGTTTATTTCTCATATGTAAGATAATGTGGGAGCAGAAAAATTACTCCACTAAGCAACCCATTAAGATGTCAAACATGGGGAGTGGAGCTACAATTAATCAACCTAATATCCATTCCACAAAACATGGAGAAATAGAAGGAAATTGAAACTTGGAGCCCAATACTTGAATGCCAAAGGCTAATAATCCCACCTGTGACATCCCGTCCCGGGATTATTAAACGCACGTGTGAAATTACCTTTTTGCCCTTAGGTTGTTTTGTCACGTTGTGGGTTGTTTTGTGTGGTGTGGCATGTGTTGGACCACACACACACACACTCACACACACAGCCACTCTTCCCCTCCCTCTGTCTCTCTCCCCCGTGCCTCTCTCTTCCTTCCCGTTATCACCATACGTACGGACAAACACCAAAACCACCCAAACCATCACGGATCGAGGAAACCAAGGACACCATTCAACTCGTGAGGACAAGGGGAGCACGACCATAGCATTTTCAGGTAAGAACTTCGACGTTTTCATGTCGATATCGCGAGGTCCGTTTTGAGCACTGTTCATGCAACATTAATTTACTTAGTTTTTGGACATTTGAAGCTTGTAGGTGTGTTGGTGAGGTCCTAAGGAGCGTCGGGAAGGCCTAGTTCGAAGTTGGCCGGTTTTTGAGTTTTGAGACAGGTGTGATCGCGTAACTTTTAGCCTTTAAAAGTGGTCCATCGTGATTCTACTAGTTTAGGGCTTTCTTTTGGTCCAAGAATCATAGAAAACGGTTGAGAAACGAAGGAGAATAGTTAGTTTAAAGTTTTTCCCAGTTTCCGGCGACCGGAGTCCGGCGAGGGTAGGCCGGAGAAGAAAGGGGAATATTCCGTCAAGTTTGACGGAATATTCCTAACGGCAGTGACGGAATCCGGTTAGATTTGACGGAATATTCCGTCAGTTTAACGGAATATTCCTGACGGCGTCTGTTGACACCGTCAGTGTGCCTGGCACGTGGCCGCGCGTGGGGGGCGCGTAGGTCCGTGCCTGTGCTGGCGCGTGGGGGCGCGTGCGGGGTCCAAAAATTTTTCTAAAAATATGGTTGTGACCCTGAGGTTGTGTAGAGCACGTGGGTATATTCATTTGTCCATTTTGAGCAATGTTTGAGAAGTTATTACGAGAAACGGGTTATGTGCTTTAAAGTTAACGTTTTTATAGTTGTTTCGCATTTAGGTGACACGTACCCAGAGGACGAGCGTGCACACGCGAGGCAGGGGGGCTACGACCCTTCTACATACCAGTGAGTGGGCTTTTGTTTTCCGTATATACCTATATACATTTATATTCCCAGAAATTGATTTAAAAAGGGTTATTTGCCTTATGCCATGCATATTATTATTATCGTTTATGCATCATCACATTTATTAGTAGTGGCATGCATATACATATTTATATGTGGGTGCTGTGGAGGCATAGGTAAGTGCCAGGTAAGCGTTAATTAACGATTGCATTAATTAGTGGTTAAAGATGCTTAGAGAGCTCATAACCTGCACCCCCGGTGTTAGTGCTCCCGCCCAGAGTAGGGCACAGTCCTTCACGTGTTGTTCACCTCCCGCACCATACGCTCAGCTTGGATCCAAGCTAGGTGCATAGGCCTGTCGTACAGACCACAATAGGTGGTTCCGACTCGTAGGTGACCCGCGATTATTCGCACAGCCTTCACGTGATCGTAGCACTAGAGCGTATATATATGTTACACCCAGGCTTGTCGTACAGACCACTTTAGGTGGTTCCGACTCGTGGGCAGGTTTAGATATTGAGATTGAGATTTGAGCTCTAGATGCAGCCGTACAGGTCACGTTAGGTGACTCCGGCTGCCGGATTACATGATATTGATATGGTTATACCTGGGCACATGCATATCACTTTGAGATTGTGGCATGGCATATTTTGAGCATGATTGGTATACCCTTGAGCATGGTTTGCATGTTTACACATACGTATATATGTTTATTTTCTGGGAGGTATACAGGTTTTACGGCGAGGGGTTAGAAAGTATTTTGTAAATGGTTTTAGAAAGAATTGTTTTTGCCCACTCACGCTTTTGTTTTGCGCCCCTCCAGGTTCTAGTTGCTTAGCCGTTGCGGTGGTTTCCCTTGTGAGCTTTTCGGCGTTCTGACAGACACTCCACATCGTAGGGTCGCCTTCGGGCGTACTATTGTTGTCGTTTTATTTGGACTGCTATAGACCTGCTCTGAATTTGTATCGCACTAACTAGCACTCATTTTAGTACTTGTATGCTAGTTTTTAATTATTCGTACTTTTATATTACTACTTACTAGCTTCCGCACGTGCACATGGCTACGTCACCTTTGTGCGACGGCCAGCACGCTCCGATCTCGGTCGGAGTGTGTCAGTTTGGTATCAGAGCCTAGGTTTGGCAGTCCTGTGTCCTTGTGAGTATTCTAATAATTTTGGTGTCTTCTGTCAGAACTATGCCGCCTCGTCGGGAACCCCGTCGCTCTTCTGAGCCTATGTTCCCCGATATTACTCAGTTGGGGGAAGCTTTTGCTACAGCCCTTCAGGCAGTGATGCGCCCTCCCCAGAGGACTCCTCTGGAGACCATGTACAATCTGAAGTTGGATAAGTTTAAGGGCAGTGAGGGACCCGAGAGCGCAGAGCGCTGGCTAGAACACATAGAGAAGACTTTCCGGGTGCTACATAATCAGGGGAACTTGCCTATGGAGAGGTGGGTCGAGACGACCGCTTGGTTTCTGGATACGGAGTCGGCAGCTTGGTGGGAGCAGGAGCTTCGTAGGTTGACTCCGGATCAGAGGATTGATTGGAACGTGTTTACGGGGTTGTTTAGGAGAAGATATGTACCCCCTGAGTACATTGACCGCAAGAAGCAGGAGTTTTCCGAACTGAAACAGCGGAAGATGTCAGCGAATGAGTACTACCGTAAGTTTACGGACTTGTCCCGTTATCACCCTGATGTCGCTGGTAATCCGGCGGAGATGCTCCGTCTTTTCCGTCTGGGCACCAGGAAGAAGTGGCGTTCTATGGCGTCTACGGTCCACAGCGAGACTTATCGGGACTTCTATGAGATACTGTTGAGGATCGAGGATTCCGAGAATATGTCGAGCGATACTGATGAAGAGAAGGACGGCAACCAGAAGAAAGATGACAAAGGCAAAGGTCAGGCATCGCTCGGGGCCCGTCAGACTCAGAGCTTCAAGAGAGGTGGAGCTAGTTCTAGTTCTTCGAGTGGTGGCTTCAGTGCCACTGGGCAGGGTCGTGGGGGTAGATTTTCTGGTGGCGCTAGAGGCCAGAGGCAGGGCGATGGTGGGCGAGGCAGAGCCCCTATTTGCCGCAGGTGTAACAACCGACATTTCGGTGAGTGTAGACGTGGTAGCAACGGTTGTTTCACATGTGGACAGGTGGGACATAGAGCGGCAAATTGTCCCCAGGGTCAGCAGCAGCAGAAACCACAGCAGACCTTTATGCCACCGCCTGCACCACTCCAGCAGATCCAGGGTCCTAGTAGTTACAGCCAGACGGGTCGAGGTGGTGCTTACCACTATCAGGGTGATGCTGTCCCTTATGCTCCGGGGCAGTATCAGTACCCTCAGGATCCCTATTCCCAGGGTGGCTATCCCCAGTATTCGGGCGGCTATGTGCCGTATCCTCCAGCCCCAGCGGGTGGTTCACAGTGGTATCAGGGATGACAATATCAGCAGGGGGAGATTGCCACTAGCAGTGCAGGATCTTCGAGACAGTCGGGCCAGCCCAGTCAGGGGCGTGGTGCTCAGGGACGCGGTGTTCAGGCGAGCCGAGGCCGCGGTGGGCGTCAGCAGGGACAGGGGCGTCTTCACAATATTTCTCTGCAGGACGCTCAGAACAACCCAGACTTGATTATGGGTACGTTGAACATTCTTGGTTGTTTTGCTAGAGTCTTAATTGATTGTGGAGCTACACATTCCGTAATTTCTCATACATTTGCTCAAGCGACGCAACCTCGCCCCACACCCCTAGGGTATGATTTAGAGTTGGTTATGCCTAGGGGAGAGAGTTGCGTTGTAGATTGTGTGTACCCGGGGTGTCCAGTGATCGTAGAGGGTGTTGCTTTGTCAGCCGATCTTATCCCGTTAGATATTGTGGACTTTGATGTGATTCTGGGCACGGATTGGTTGCACTTCTATCGTGCCAACATTGACTGTTATGGAAAAGTGGTTACGTTTCACCGACCTGGACTACCTGTGGTTACCTTCGTGGGTGAGCAGAGTGTTGGAAATGTGCCCTAAAACCAATCATATGATGATACTTTATGGACATTTCACATGTTAAACTAATCTAGTTTAATATTAAGGGCAAAGATTATTGTTTGAGCCGTCTCATATAAATGTTATATGCTTAAACGATAAGTCCAAGGAATATGTGATTGGAAGAATGCGATCTAAAGAAGTTAGATTCATGAGACCATTCTTTCGTTGACACATCCTAAACGTTCCTGATCATAGGATTGTCAATTGGGCATTGACAGTCCGTTAAGATCAGTACGTGCTATGTCTTCTCTCAGGGAGAGTGACTAGTCTCGAGTCATTGGTGTGTGTGACATCAAGACAAGCATGTAGGTGCTCAATAGAGAATGAGTTCACTGAACACGATCAACGAAGAGTTCTCATATTCATGTCACATGAGAACTCATGGTTGGGATAATGCAAATTAGTCTTTTGACCTGAGGCATCACAGTTGTCTTGTGGTTAGGTCCTTAATCTTTGATTATGTCAAAGTCACTCCATCAGGAGGGTGTCCACGACATCGTTGGGGTTAAGCCACTTAGCCATGGAGGCAAGTGAATGCGCAACAAGGGATCTCTAACCTTCAAACTGTTTGAGGGAGAATACTCTATGATATGATTTAGAATCTCTGGCCAGAGTATGAATGAGATGTTGGAATGTGTTCCAAATCACATTCAAGGTAATCATATAAGCACAAGACTCACATTGGATAGTAGACATGAATAAACTATCAAACCAAACAATGTGGTCAAGAGTATTGTATTAGAGAAAGACCGTATTGCATTTGTAATCCTAAAACTGAATAGGTTCTCCACCTCTTCTGATTAGCTTGGGTAACCATGACATGCTGCTAGGCGTCAACCATGGTTTGTGGAAGCCCTAAAAGTGTATTATCACTAACGGGAGAATTGAAAGTAAGTTTCAATTCACAATCGATTTGAAAGAGTTTGAATCGCCCACTACCTCGCTAAAAGGAACCTAATGGATCGTACACCGTGTAAGGTAGAGATTGAAGATTCAACGGAGATGAGTAAGAATAATTAAATGGTTTAATTATTTATGGTAAGGATTAATTAATATGATTATTAATCAAACGAATAAGTTCGTTAAAAGACCTCGGGATAGTTTTGGACCTTAAGGCCTAATGGGCTTCGAACGTCAAGTCCATTGACTTAAGTTGTATGACAACTTAATGAATAATGATTCACAAAGGCCCAAATAGCCCAATAAATCCCCTTAAATTCGGCCATTTAGAGGAGGGTAGTGAACTTGGCTTAATTGCAAGTTTGCCACTCCATTGTGAGGTGGTATAAAGACATCTTTATAGCCATTTCATCTTTAGGGTTTTTCTAAGGAGAAAAGATGAAAACAAACTCTCCTTTCTCTCTAAAATGGCCGGCCACTCTTGAGGAAAACATCTAGCAATCTTACTTCCTCAAGGTCACTCATTTCTTCTCCAATCTTACCTTGGTGTGGAGACTTAGAGGTTCTCAATTTTGGGAACTTGGAGAAACCTTTTCATCCATCCAAATCCATGGATCTAAGATGCAAGGAATGAAGGCCCTCTCTTTGGGTGATTAGCCTTTGCTTATGCAAAGAGGAATCTACAAAGGTATTGATTTCTCAACTCACTTTGTTTTGAGTTGAGTCTTGGTTCACCTACTTACTAAGCTTTGAAGTTCATGGGTTAAGTTTTGTTTTTGAGTGCATATAAACATGATTCCGCCTTTTAATTGTTAATTGCATGTTGTTGATGTTGCTCAAATGAACTTGTTTTTCACAAATTTTCCTTCAATTGGTATCAAGAGCCTATGTCTAGTAGTTGGTGAATCCTTTTGGGTTTTGTAGTTCATAGTTTGTGATTTGAATGTTGTAATTGTTACAAGCTTTATTCTTGCTTCTTTGAATGTAAATTTTGTTAGAAAATTTGCCATCTCAAATGTTGTAGATGTAGTTCATATGAGCATGAATTTTGGAGCTAAAATTTGGTGCCATGTTTTTGGGGAAATTCGGCCAAATCCAAAGGGTGGATTTTTGGGTTCTTGTTTGACTTGTTAAAAGTGTTTTAAAGTGACTTTTGGAACCCCTAAGTACCCTAGGATATTAACCCTCTTTTGAGTTGTGAAAATTTGAGTTTTTGGTGAAAGAAAACATCCATGGAGCTATTATGAGTTTTCATGTATGTTCTTCATATTTCTTGAAGTTCTTACCAAGAACAAAAAGTTTTGAAGTTTTGATTCAAAAGTTTTATGTTTTTCATAAAGTTTTGTTTTTCAAATGGTGGGTGATAGTTATTGGTGAGATGTGACTAAAAGAATTTTAAAGTTTTATAAAAAACATTTTCTTACAAACCATCAAAGTCACCTTTGTCTTACCTACCAAAAACCACTTACAAAACTTTAGATTTTTTCAATTTTTCAACACTATGGCCGGCCACCTTTGGTAAAAGGTGATGGAGGGACTTTTGTGCAATTAAATAAAGTTTTGTTACTTTTGTGTATTTGCATTTTGACCCCAAAAGTTTTTGTTTTAACAAAGTGACCCAAATTGTTGTGGTCATTGTTTTTGGCCCAAATTAGGTAGAGAACAAAATTGTTTTGTCTCTTTAAATGAGAATTGGATTTTCATTTCATTTAGCTCCATTTAAATCAATTCTATGGATACAAAAACCAAATGAAAATGTTGCATTCATGTTTAATTAGTTAAAGCGTTAATTAATTAAAGAAAGGGTGATTATGAACCTTAGCCTACGATAATTGAGCTATGTGAAAGGCCGTTTCAAATTTGTTTGAACCATGGGAATGTGTAGATTAAATTTTGGTTGTAATTTGATATTATCAATTGTTGTAAAAGAGCATAAGCTCTTCTTTACTTTAAAGTAATTTGATTTGATCAATTGTTGTAAAAGAGCATAAGCTCTTATTTACTTTGAAGTACTCCTTTCTTGTTTTATTCGATATGCATGAAATTGGAGTAGTTGGGTCCAACGCCCATTAAGATAACACGCCTTAATGTGATTAAACGCGTAACTAAAATCAATCACCATCCCTAGACTGAGATTCAACACTAGGCTCGTGTTGAATCGAATCAAAGGTTCATAGTCATCCTAAGGCCCTAAGGCAACTATATAGTCCATCAATGAATGCAAATCTTATGTAAGTAGTACCATATAGTCTTGCTTTAAAAACCGTTTTAAAAGCATAGTGGGAGTATTATATACTACTAAATCAATCATATGGACCAATAGTTGTAATAGGACCAAAATGTTTTAATTGGATTAAAATGTATGTTTATATGTGATGAGACCTAAAAACCCTCAACCAAATCAATATTAAGTTGATAAGCGAGAGATGCTTTGAATATCTCTTCGTGGCCTTCCACCGTGGTGGGCTCCAATCGTTTGTGACTTGTACACCGGCTTCACCCTATCATGGGGGAGTACAAAGTGCATGCTTACACTCAGGAGGAGTCCATAAACATATGATGATGTAAGTGTAGGCAACGAGGATGGCCAATATCATATCATTGTGAGGCTATTCTTGAACCCCTTCATGAACTAAGCATGGTGGGAATAACTTAACTAAGTGCAATGGTGCCGATATCGTATCATCGTGAGGCCACATTCTCTAGAGGCCAAACTAGATGGGTAATTACAAGAGTTGTAAATGAGTAAAGTGTTATTCTCTCATCATTATTTTTGCTAACCGATATCGTATCATCGTGAGGTGGGCTTGGTAATGGTGAGTCTCCCATACCCCACTAAGAGTTCAACAAAACTCTCGAATTCCGATGAGGGATATGGAATTTGCCAAAAATAGTGGGTGGTGCTATTTTGATTTAAAGACCCGGATCAAATAGCTTAAAATCAATCAATTTATATTCGTTATGTATTTGTTTACCAATATATTTGCAAACGCTATCCAAAACTTGACAAAGAAAAACCGAACGCTTAAGTTTCCGAACTTGGTACCACAATCCCATAGATTGTCTTGAATGGATTGTAAAAGTGCCTAAGTAGTCTCATCCTCACAATCTTCCTATTGATAATGTATCAATGGAAGAACATGTTAGATAAGTCTACCACGAAGAGGACAATGCAAACTCTAGTGCTTGTCTCTTTGTTACACGAACAAGGAACTTGAGAAGTAAGCACAAGGGCATGGACACTTTATGTGCCATGATTCTTCACTTACAAATTGTTGTATGAAGAAATGAGATTTGCCTTGAACAACTCTTGAAAGTTTGTAATTATATTGAGAACATAATGGTTGGTTGACAAAAATAGTCCATCAACATGGACTAATGATGATTTTGAATCATTGAATGTTGAAGTGTCAAAACACTTAACGAGACGGAAACTAGGCAAGGACTTCACCTTTGTGTCCCTATCCTAATGGTTCACTAAGTTTATTGTAAACTATATAGTGAACAATAACCGCACACTCTCCAAATCGTTTGATGTGTATAACACATTTGAAATAAGTTTCAAGAGAGATAGTGGGAGTTTAGGGACCATGACTATTGTGGTCAAAAGAGAAGTCAAATGAAGAAAGCAAAAATAACTCCAAGGGAACAAACTTTCTTTATGAAAGGATGGACATTGGAAGGGGTATTTGCAAGAAATGTCTTGCAAGTGTCAAGAACACACCTTTTGAAGGTGTTGTAAAATGTTCTTGAAAAGTTCATAACAGTTGGTTCTTCTACTTGAATGCATGATTCTGTATTAGTAACTATGTTTTACAATTGTTGTAAAAGTGTGCTAATAAGAAGTAGAAGATTAATGAGAGAAGAGAAAGTACTTCACATTCGGAAAGTGAATAAAATATAGATCTCTGCGAAAGCGGATTGTACTTACTTCCTCATATGAACTACCAAAGAAATTGGAAAATACTAAAGATTGTCTTTACATTCCAATTTTAAGGAACTTAAATCCGTCACTATAGTAGAGATGGATAAATGTTTTGTTTGACAAAACATTGTTCTTTATTAATCAATAATTAGATTATTGTAATTTAATTGGTTATCTCTATAGTAGAGATGATGTGGTAGTTTAACTGTTTAGAATACGATGATGCTTAAAACCCAAAAGGTTGCAAGGTAGTGACTAATCTCAACTAAGTTGTGATACCTCTAAAACATAAATTACGAGTTGGTAATAGATGGATGCATTGGATCGTTAGACCCGGATCCAATACCTTCTTGTTATATTGTATAGAGGCGAAATGTTCGAATCTTTATTCTTTTGGAAAGAAGAAAGAATCACAAAGTTGTTAAGGATAATTCACTTAGATGTTAGTGGCACTTGTCCACAACATAATACTACTCATGTTGTATGACATTCACCGAAGATCACTCTCGGTTGGACTATAATTTATTTTGAATAAACACAAGTCCGAATACTTTGCAAAAGGTTTCAAAGAATTCAAGAAATGCAAGTTGATGAGTAAGACGTCTAAAGTATTTACTTCCTTGGATTTGATCCAAGGAAAGATAACACTTTAGATGAGTTTCCTTGAAAGATATCAAGGAAAATAGCATCATAAGATAATGAATTTCTCCATTAGGAGAAGAACGAACTTGAATAAAATTTAGTTTGTTGGATGTTATCTATTACCCATATATAGGATATATATATACTTCTAAAACAATATGATTGTCAATTAGAAGATCTTCCGAAATTTTCATAACTCCATAAGATGTAGTTGGAAAGAAAGGCAAATCTTAAACATGTTAAGATCTGGGGTTGTGTGCTAATAAGCAATATTTGTTTGATATGATCAACAAATATAACAACCTAGTTCCTACACCACAAGCTCCAAGGTAGTCGAGAAGGATTTATAAATCGTCTCAGTTGAATGGTTTGAACTTTATGACTATGTCATAGAGTTACACCTCTTAATTCGAAAGAAATAAGAATGAAAATCCTTATGACTACACTTAGTGGGAGCTATAAGCATCTTATGAGAAAAAGGATCAAATCGTTTGATTTCTCATAAAGATGTAAATGAATCTTTTGTTTACTAGGTTTACAAAAGATTAGTGGGAGTTAATCATATTCCTAAATTTGAATATATATACATGATATATATTAATTTTGAAAATGAAAGAATTCTTCATCGTTAAAGTTATGACTTTAAACATTCTATAATGATAGAATGTATATGGGAGATATAGTCTATGGGATGGAAATCTATAATGATATATTTCAAGATATAATTGGATTATATCAATCCCTAAAATAGACAAGAGATGCTAGGAAGTTTCTCATATGATGATAAACTTCAATTAGAATGACAATTCTAGTGAGACTAGGAAGTTGTTCTTCTCAAAGGGAATGTACCCTTTGACTCCCAAAGAAATAATGCGTAAATAGAATCCTTTATGCATACGCAGAAAGGTGATTTATGTATTTCATATTGTATGAAAACATTGATATAAGTTGTACCTAGAACAGGTACAAGATAATATCAGTGCAAGCCCAGGATCAGAACCATGGCAACTGTCAAGTGAATCCTTAGGTATTTAAGAAATACTAAGGATGGATTCCTCAAGAATGAGGAAGAATTAGAGTAACGTAATGGAAGCGTAAATGTATTAGATTATGAATCTAATCCATCATAGAATATCTCTTCATTTTGAATGAAGTGATAAATGAGATATCTCTTTATTATGACTAAAGAGATATTTGGGTGGAAACGTTAAAAGTAATGACTTTAATGTGTTCCATCATGTATGCAAAATATATTGCCATATAGAAGCTTACAACATTGTTGTTTGGATGGGAAAGTTCATTTATGAACTCTCCATTCGGTTCCAACCAGAAAGTGTATGACACTAATGGGGCGATAGCTCAAGCCAGGGAATCAAGGTCTCATCAAGGTCCGAACTCAAATGAGAGACTGAACCACATGATTGAGAATCATGTATAATGGTGACGTCGTTATTCTCAAGGTTGCTTCTATGGATAACATATAGATATCCATTGTCTAGGCCTACTACACAACCATTTATGAAATGACTACAGAAGAGGTATCATCACTGATGACTAAGCTGATTGGCTCTAGTGCAAGTGGGAGATTGTTGGAAATGTGCCCTAAAACCAATCATATGATGATACTTTATGGACATTTCACATGTTAAACTAATCTAGTTTAATATTAAGGGCAAAGATTATTGTTTGAGCCGTCTCATATAAATGTTATATGCTTAAACGATAAGTCCAAGGAATATGTGATTGGAAGAATGCGATCTAAAGAAGTTAGATTCATGAGACCATTCTTTCGTTGACACATCCTAAACGTTCCTGATCATAGGATTGTCAATTGGGCATTGACAGTCCGTTAAGATCAGTACGTGCTATGTCTTCTCTCAGGGAGAGTGACTAGTCTCGAGTCATTGGTGTGTGTGACATCAAGACAAGCATGTAGGTGCTCAATAGAGAATGAGTTCACTGAACACGATCAACGAAGAGTTCTCATATTCATGTCACATGAGAACTCATGGTTGGGATAATGCAAATTAGTCTTTTGACCTGAGGCATCACAGTTGTCTTGTGGTTAGGTCCTTAATCTTTGATTATGTCAAAGTCACTCCATCAGGAGGGTGTCCACGGCATCGTTGGGGTTAAGCCACTTAGCCATGGAGGCAAGTGAATGCGCAACAAGGGATCTCTAACCTTCAAACTGTTTGAGGGAGAATACTCTATGATATGATTTAGAATCTCTGGCCAGAGTATGAATGAGATGTTGGAATGTGTTCCAAATCACATTCAAGGTAATCATATAAGCACAAGACTCACATTGGATAGTAGACATGAATAAACTATCAAACCAAACAATGTGGTCAAGAGTATTGTATTAGAGAAAGACCGTATTGCATTTGTAATCCTAAAACTGAATAGGTTCTCCACCTCTTCTGATTAGCTTGGGTAACCATGACATGCTGCTAGGCGTCAACCATGGTTTGTGGAAGCCCTAAAAGTGTATTATCACTAACGGGAGAATTGAAAGTAAGTTTCAATTCACAATCGATTTGAAAGAGTTTGAATCGCCCACTACCTCGCTAAAAGGAACCTAATGGATCGTACACCGTGTAAGGTAGAGATTGAAGATTCAACGGAGATGAGTAAGAATAATTAAATGGTTTAATTATTTATGGTAAGGATTAATTAATATGATTATTAATCAAACGAATAAGTTCGTTAAAAGACCTCGGGATAGTTTTGGACCTTAAGGCCTAATGGGCTTCGAACGTCAAGTCCATTGACTTAAGTTGTATGACAACTTAATGAATAATGATTCACAAAGGCCCAAATAGCCCAATAAATCCCCTTAAATTCGGCCATTTAGAGGAGGGTAGTGAACTTGGCTTAATTGCAAGTTTGCCACTCCATTGTGAGGTGGTATAAAGACATCTTTATAGCCATTTCATCTTTAGGGTTTTTCTAAGGAGAAAAGATGAAAACAAACTCTCCTTTCTCTCTAAAATGGCCGGCCACTCTTGAGGAAAACATCTAGCAATCTTACTTCCTCAAGGTCACTCATTTCTTCTCCAATCTTACCTTGGTGTGGAGACTTAGAGGTTCTCAATTTTGGGAACTTGGAGAAACCTTTTCATCCATCCAAATCCATGGATCTAAGATGCAAGGAATGAAGGCCCTCTCTTTGGGTGATTAGCCTTTGCTTATGCAAAGAGGAATCTACAAAGGTATTGATTTCTCAACTCACTTTGTTTTGAGTTGAGTCTTGGTTCACCTACTTACTAGGCTTTGAAGTTCATGGGTTAAGTTTTGTTTTTGAGTGCATATAAACATGATTCCGCCTTTTAATTGTTAATTGCATGTTGTTGATGTTGCTCAAATGAACTTGTTTTTCACAAATTTTCCTTCACAGAGTGGGGTGAAATATGGCGTTATTTCGGCGCTACGAGCGAAAAAGTTGTTAACTAAGGGTTGTCAGGGGTATCTGGCTCATGTGGTGCTGGATGAGGTTGTTACTAGCAGAATAGAGGATGTGAGAGTGGTCAGACACTTCCCTGATGTATTTCCTGAGGATTTACCTGGGTTACCCCCAGATCGAGACGTAGAGTTCACCATTGAGTTGATTCCAGGTACCAATCCTATTTCTTTAACTCCTTATCGTATGGCTCCTGCGGAGTTAAGGGAATTGAAAGTTCAGCTGCAAGAGTTAGTAGATAAAGGATTTATCCAGCCTAGTACTTCGCCTTGGGGTGCTCCAGTGTTGTTTGTGAGAAAGAAGGATGGAACTTTGAGACTGTGCATCGACTACAGGCAACTCAATCGGGTGACGATTAAAAACCGTTATCCATTGCCTCGTATCGATGATTTGTTCGATCAGCTGAGAGGTGCTTGCGTGTTCTCTAAGATAGACTTGAGGTCTGGTTACTATCAGCTGAAGATCAGTAGGGATGATGTCCCTAAGACGGCGTTCAGGACTCGTTACGGTCATTACGAGTTTCTGGTTATGCCATTTGGGTTGACGAATGCACCAGCCGCCTTTATGGATTTGATGAACCGAGTATTCCAGCCTTACTTGGATAGATTCGTCATTGTCTTCATTGACGATATTCTGGTGTATTCTAAGTCGAAATCGGAGCATGTTCGACATCTTACTTTGGTGTTGAAAAGGTTGAGGGAACACCAGTTATATGCTAAGTTTAGCAAGTGCCAGTTCTGGTTAGACCAAGTTGCGTTCTTGGGGCACGTCATTTCTGCTCAGGGTATTTTGGTTGACCCTCAGAAGGTTGCAGCGGTAGAGAGTTGGGAGCAACCGAGAACCGTCACCGAGGTGAGAAGTTTCCTTGGTTTGGCAGGGTATTATCGGAGATTCGTTAAGGATTTTTCGGTGATTGCCTTACCACTGACGAGGTTAACGAGGAAGGATGTCAAATTCGAGTGGGATGATAAGTGTGAGCAGAGTTTCCAACGGTTGAAGCATTATCTCACTCATGCACCCGTTTTGGCACTCCCAGACGATAGTGGTGATTTCGAGGTTTACAGCGATGCTTCCTTGAATGGTTTGGGATGTGTATTGATGCAGCATGGTAGGGTGATTGCTTATGCTTCGCGGCAGTTGAAACCTCATGAGAGGAATTACCCTACACATGATTTGGAGTTGGCTGCTATCATTTTTGCGTTAAAGTTGTGGAGGCACTATCTTTACGGAGAAAAGTGCAGGATCTTTACGGATCACAAGAGTCTCCAGTATCTCTTTACTCAGAAGGAACTCAATCTTCGTCAGCGGAGGTGGTTGGAGTTGCTCAGCGATTACGATTGCACGATTGATTATCATCCTGGTCGTGCGAACGTAGTGGCTGATGCACTTAGCAGGAAGTCACAGGGCCGTATTAATGCGTTGTACGCTAGTCGTGCTCCTCTTTTGGTGGACTTGCGTACTACGGGGGTAAGGCTAGAAGCCGAAGATCGAGATGTGGCATTACTTGCTAATTTCCAAGTTAGGCCGATACTTGTTGATCGGGTGCTTGAAGCCCAAGTAACTGATCAGGAGACTCAAGAACTTATTCAAGCTCGAGAGCAAGGAAGGAGGCGAGACCTCAGAGTTCGGGATTCGGATGGCATGTTGATGCTAGAAGGTAGAATGTTCGTGCCTAAGAGTGTGGAGTTGAAGAAAGAAATTCTCGATGAAGCACATATCTCGGCTTATGCCATGCACCCAGGAGCTACTAAAATGTATCATACCATTCGACCGTTTTATTATTGGCCGGGTATGAAGAGGGAGATAGCCGAGTATGTGAGCAGGTGTGCTGTTTGTCAGCAAGTTAAAGCAGAAAGGAAGAAGCCGTTTGGGTTGTTGCAGCCGCTTCCCGTTCCAGAGTGGAAATGGGAAAATATCACCATGGATTTTGTGTACAAGCTCCCGCGTACACATAATGGCTTTGACGGCATTTGGGTGATCGTCGATCGACTCACTAAGTCGGCTCATTTTATTCCTGTGAGAGAGAAGTATTCTCTGAGCCGTTTAGCGGAGTTGTTCATTTCGAAGGTTGTAAAGTACCACGGTGTTCCAGTGAGTATTGTCTCGGATCGTGATCCACGATTCACATCGAAGTTTTGGGTAGCTTTCCAGGAAGCTTTGGGCACGAGATTACTTTATAGTACGGCATATCATCCACAGACCGACGGGCAGTCAGAGAGAACTATTCAGACCTTGGAGGATATGCTGCGAGCTTCGGTGTTGCAGTTTGGTGACGCTTGGCACCAAAGATTGGATTTGATGGAATTTGCTTACAACAACAGTTTTCATTCGAGCATTGGCATGGCGCCATTTGAGGCCTTGTATGGTAGAGCTTGTCGCACACCGTTGTGTTGGTCAGAGGTTGGCGAAAGAGTTTTAGTGGGTCCAGAGATTGTCGAGGAGACTACTCAGAATGTTCAGGTGATTAAGTCTAACCTGAAAGCAGCTCAGGACAGGCAGAAGAGTCTAGCGGATCGGCGTGCTACGGACAGAACATATGAGGTCGGAGATTGGGTATTTCTAAAGCTTTCACCGTGGAGAGGTGTTGTGCGGTTCGGAAAGAAAGGGAAGTTGAGTCCCAGGTACATCGGACCATACGTGGTCACAGAACGAGTTGGCGAGGTAGCTTACAGGTTGGAGTTGCCCCCGGAGTTGGCTAGAGTGCATAATGTTTTTCACGTGTCTATGCTCCGACACTATGTTGCTGATCCATCTCACGTGATACCTCCTCAACCGCTTGAGATTAACCCAGATTTGACGTACGATGAGGAACCGGTGACGATCATTGATTGGAAAGAGAAGGTTTTGAGGAACAAGACAGTGAATTTGGTGAAGGTTTTGTGGAGGAACCATTCAGTCGAAGAAGCTACGTGGGAGACAGAGAATCGGATGAGGGATTTGTACCCTCGATTGTTCTTTGACTACTAGGGGGTTGCTGCGTTGTTGTTTTGAATTTCGGGACGAAATTCTATTAAGGTGGGAAGGTTGTGACATCCCGTCCCGGGATTATTAAACGCACGTGTGAAATTACCTTTTTGCCCTTAGGTTGTTTTGTCACGTTGTGGGTTGTTTTGTGTGGTGTGGCATGTGTTGGACCACACACACACACACTCACACACACAGCCACTCTTCCCCTCCCTCTGTCTCTCTCCCCCGTGCCTCTCTCTTCCTTCCCGTTATCACCATACGTACGGACAAACACCAAAACCACCCAAACCATCACGGATCGAGGAAACCAAGGACACCATTCAACTCGTGAGGACAAGGGGAGCACGACCATAGCATTTTCAGGTAAGAACTTCGACGTTTTCACGTCGATATCGCGAGGTCCGTTTTGAGCACTGTTCATGCAACATTAATTTACTTAGTTTTTGGACATTTGAAGCTTGTAGGTGTGTTGGTGAGGTCCTAAGGAGCGTCGGAGTAGCTCGTTGGACGAATTTGGACGTCGGGAAGGCCTAGTTCGAAGTTGGCCGGTTTTTGAGTTTTGAGACAGGTGTGATCGCGTAACTTTTAGCCTTTAAAAGTGGTCCATCGTGATTCTACTAGTTTAGGGCTTTCTTTTGGTCCAAGAATCATAGAAAACGGTTGAGAAACGAAGGAGAATAGTTAGTTTAAAGTTTTTCCCAGTTTCCGGCGACCGGAGTCCGGCGAGGGTAGGCCGGAGAAGAAAGGGGAATATTCCGTCAAGTTTGACGGAATATTCCTAACGGCAGTGACGGAATCCGGTTAGATTTGACGGAATATTCCGTCAGTTTAACGGAATATTCCTGACGGCGTCTGTTGACACCGTCAGTGTGCCTGGCACGTGGCCGCGCGTGGGGGGCGCGTAGGTCCGTGCCTGTGCTGGCGCGTGGGGGCGCGTGCGGGGTCCAAAAATTTTTCTAAAAATATGGTTGTGACCCTGAGGTTGTGTAGAGCACGTGGGTATATTCATTTGTCCATTTTGAGCAATGTTTGAGAAGTTATTACGAGAAACGGGTTATGTGCTTTAAAGTTAACGTTTTTATAGTTGTTTCGCATTTAGGTGACACGTACCCAGAGGACGAGCGTGCACACGCGAGGCAGGGGGGCTACGACCCTTCTACATACCAGTGAGTGGGCTTTTGTTTTCCGTATATACCTATATACATTTATATTCCCAGAAATTGATTTAAAAAGGGTTATTTGCCTTATGCCATGCATATTATTATTATCGTTTATGCATCATCACATTTATTAGTAGTGGCATGCATATACATATTTATATGTGGGTGCTGTGGAGGCATAGGTAAGTGCCAGGTAAGCGTTAATTAACGATTGCATTAATTAGTGGTTAAAGATGCTTAGAGAGCTCATAACCTGCACCCCCGGTGTTAGTGCTCCCGCCCAGAGTAGGGCACAGTCCTTCACGTGTTGTTCACCTCCCGCACCATACGCTCAGCTTGGATCCAAGCTAGGTGCATAGGCCTGTCGTACAGACCACAATAGGTGGTTCCGACTCTTAGGTGACCCGCGATTATTCGCACAGCCTTCACGTGATCGTAGCACTAGAGCGTATATATATGTTACACCCAGGCTTGTCGTACAGACCACTTTAGGTGGTTCCGACTCGTTGGCAGGTTTAGATATTGAGATTGAGATTTGAGCTCTAGATGCAGCCGTACAGGTCACGTTAGGTGACTCCGGCTGCCGGATTACATGATATTGATATGGTTATACCTGGGCACATGCATATCACTTTGAGATTGTGGCATGACATATTTTGAGCATGATTGGTATACCCTTGAGCATGGTTTGCATGTTTACACATACGTATATATGTTTATTTTCTGGGAGGTATACAGGTTTTACGGCGAGGGGTTAGAAAGTATTTTGTAAATGGTTTTAGAAAGAATTGTTTTTGCCCACTCACGCTTTTGTTTTGCGCCCCTCCAGGTTCTAGTTGCTTAGCCGTTGCGGTGGTTTCCCTTGTGAGCTTTTCGGCGTTCTGACAGACACTCCACATCGTAGGGTCGCCTTCGGGCGTACTATTGTTGTCGTTTTATTTGGACTGCTATAGACCTGCTCTGAATTTGTATCGCACTAACTAGCACTCATTTTAGTACTTGTATGCTAGTTTTTAATTATTCGTACTTTTATATTACTACTTACTAGCTTCCGCACGTGCACATGGCTACGTCACCTTTGTGCGACGGCCAGCACGCTCCGATCTCGGTCGGAGTGTGTCACACCAGTATAGGGGTTGGGGGAAAATGAGAGGTATGAGATTGTTTTATGTTTTACAAGTATCCTGAACAAACATTGACTTGAGCGTAAAAGTGTTTTATTGTAGGTCTCCCTCCTTCCTCATTGATAGCGAGCAAAGATGGTTTTGTGGACTTCTCAACATGGTTACAAGATTACTTTGTTGGTGGAGAATTGAAATACTTGAAATTTTCCGCTCCAACAGATACTTATCACAAAAACACAACACCTTGAAAAGTTTAATGCCATTTGATTCAATGTGAAAACTGTAATAAGCATCTGAACAAGATTTCTCGGTTTCTCTCCTCCGCAGGAGACCTAATTAGGGGTGGTACTAGTACGATTACCATACCAAAACCCATGTACTAATTACCATACCAAACTTTTGGTATGACAAAATCTATTACCATTACCGTGCCAAACTTTGGTATACCGAATTTCGACATGCCAAATAGTTTGGTTGGCATGGTATGGTAATGGTAATTATCACTTTGTTTTGGGCCATTCTTTTGGCCCAATATTTGATTTTTTTTTCAACCCAATTCAAGGCCCAAATGTGTTTTGGCAACTCGCTTTGGGTTTCTAAATTTTTTTTATTTAATTTTGAGAATTTTATAGAGATTCATTTAAGAAACAAGAAGTAAATAGATAGAAGAATTGATGAAAGAACCCAACATCCCTAAAAAAAATAATACACAAATTTCTAAGTTCCATCTCTAAATTCTTTAAAATTATACAAAAATTAACTTGATAGATGAAGCCAGGGAGAAAGACATCGCAATTTGATGAAGGAGAAGATGAGATGGACTACGAAGAGACAGAGAGAGAGAGTTGCCGGAACGGGAGCAACATAGATGAAGTGGATGGCTAGATGATTGAAAAGATGAAGAGTCGTAGCATAAGAAGGCTTAGGTTTTTTTATTGGGAAAATAGATGTTAGAGGATGAGATGATTGGATAAATGACAAGGAAAAAATAAAATAAAGTGCATATATAATGATAATAATACCTAATTATATATATAAATGAATAAATAAATGATATAATATTAATAGTAATGGTACGGTACGGTATACACTGGTAATGGTTTTGAATATCATTACCGTACTGAAAATATATGATACAGTACAAATACCGTACCATTACCAATGGTACAAATTTTTTGGCACAACTTTGGTATGGTACGGTTGGTAATTTGGCAAAAAATTCTTCCCTGCAGATCTAATAACTTTCTGATGTGGGGTTGGGGTTGGTGGGTACGAAGGGGCATGCCTTAGCCTAGCTTGCTGAAGTTACTAGCCTACTGTGGTAGTACCTTTTACCCAAATGAAACAAGAGGTTAATGTGTTTCCGATTAGGACCTTTCGCCCGATTATTAAGTGGCTGAGGGAAGTTTCTATCGAAGACGAACAAATAATACTTTAGTTGTACCGTTTGTTTTGGTTTTTTTTAACTCGTCTTGTCACGATATTTTTCTTGTTTTTTTATTGATAATATCCATATATTTTTGTTGATTATAATTTATAAACTATATACAAAATGTCCGAGTTTGAATCATTTTCTCTTTAATACTTTTCTAATTTAAGTCGTTACCCCTTTAATTTAAATTAGTTTTAAATAAAAACATTCAGTGTTTCTAGTGTTTAAAATATTCACGAAATTATCGATATTTCTATCAAAATATTTCAAAAATCATGAATTAATATGGAAAGGGGGTGAAATGCAAACTTCACCTTATGTTGAGAACATATAGCAATTATAAAAATTTCGTCATAACCCATTGCAGATTTCGAACTTTAAATTTTTTTCTTTGAGAAATTTTTCTCTAATTTCGATTAAATTTGAATGAGTTTGTTATAAATAGACAAAAGTTAGAGAGATAACCTTTCTAAGGACATGAGCGAAGCAGGTGCAAAATATCACACTATGACTTTAGTAGCTATAACACAAAAAAAGATGGCAGATAGAGAGAGGGAGGGATACTGATATTATTTCTCTTTCTTTCTTTCGCAGTGCATTTGATAATAGACAGAGTGCTCTATTTATAGAGCGACTCTCGTAACTACAACCATCAAAATACAATGATGATACTTTTGAAAGTATCAAACACTATTACTCACTATTACTAAGTATTTGGGTATTCTTTTGAGTACGCATTCACCCACTAATTCTATAACAGAGTTGATATACTCACTTCATTGTAAATTTTTTAATGATCAATATTGTTTGATAAATTTAACTGTGTTTTCATAAATTTGCATATCGTTAATTTTAATGTTGAAAGCATCTAATTGCCTACGTTCCAATCAATCCATCAGTTGAAATAATAACAAATTTTTGTTTTGCAGTCGAAGTCTCTCAATCAAGCCTCATATCAAGAATCTAGAGGGGTCCGACTCTTTTGAGCCTTTTATTTCTTGAATCATTATTCACCATCCACTTGTCAGAACTAGGAATGCCCGACCAATTTTGATATGCTTTTTACTTTATTTATTTTTCCGTAATCCATATTATTTAAAATTGTCATTTTGTCCTAGTCGCAATTGTTTTTTGTTTTCTTTTTTGTTTTGGCAACTTCCAATGTGCTTGGCTGCTATCTTAGGCAACTTTCAGTAAATTGTGATATAGAAAAGAAGATGAAAAAGATGACCACTTCTCAAATATTATATGTTAAAGTGGAGGAATACTTGAAAAAAAAAAAAAAAAAAAACTCCTTCCACTTGTGCTACATATAGTGTACTGACATGTGTTATACATTAAAAAATTTATGCTCGTTTTACAAGTGAATCACTTGTTCATTGATTTTTGGAGAGAAAACTGTCATTCCTCGTATAAATCTTTGGGATCTTGGAAATTGTTTTATGTTGAGACAATGGACTTCAATTTTGGTTTTGAACTTCTTGTTTCCACAAGCTTATGAGAAAAAAAGAGCCTTCCTAATTTCGCACACTTGGAAATATCATGTTTGCGCGTGTAAAGTGAATTCAAGTATTCATGTTTGTGAAACTTACAAACGAAGAAACAATACAAGAACGACAAACCTTACCACTCTTCTTTCACATTATTATCATGCCTTGTGTGTTTTCCGAAAGATTTTTCAGTAGTGTGTCATAAAAATGGTCTAGTAAACCAAGTATTATAATACAGGAGGTTGAATACTGAAAAAAATAATTTTAACTACTTATAAAATGATACTTAATGTACCAAATCGTTTTTCAACACTGAAAAATTTCTCGTGTATTGCGATGCATTATTTTCAGTGTCCTGGGATTTCATCCACACAAGAATAAGTGGACTCGTAAAGTCTATAAAGCATGGTGGAGTGCTGGCTGAGGCATTAGTGAGAACTTGACCCACCTAATTCATCGACATTTTCCTTCTTTTCTTTTTCCTTCATCTTTTTATTTTCTCTTTGCCCTTCCGAGACATTTACGAGTGACAAAAAGGTAAAAATGAACCACTTTTGCCTCGTCGTGTACAAGGGGAGGTGCAAAGTTTGAGTTTTGTTGACCAGCTGCGTTTTTGGTAAAAATGAACGACTTTTGACTCTTGCTTGGTCTTCCTCGAAGAATTGTGTGTAACATTCCTGATGATCTGTAGCGGTTTTGGTTTTGTGTTGGTTGGGTTCGTGGCAATGGCCATGCATGTGCACCGCTAGTTCTGATGCATGTTTCTTCTTGTTGTGACCTGAATTAGTGAATCAATTTTCAAACCTCTGTCATCAATTTCAAAACTTAAGCCATCAATTTCAATTCCCCTTTCCCATCCTCCACATCCATGGTTTTATTCCTTCATTCTCCTACCCTTCCCAGCCGGCTCCGGGTTTCCTCGACCCCACATATTTGCGGATCTTCAGTCACTCTCCTTCATCGCGTTTTGACGCAATTCTCTCAGGAAGTGCATACCTTTTTAAGAGGATTTTTGTCAAACTAACCACTTCACTTAATGAGGATATTGACATATTTTTCAAAGAATGATCAAAAAGTTTACGGTGGACAAACTTGGAGACTACTTTTATTGATTTTCATTATCAGAAAACAAAGTGAAGAGTTTTGTCAATTTCATGAAACATTTTAGTGAAAAAGCCTAGAACAAATAAAACCTAGGATCCCCCTTAGCCACTACTTATTCAATATGCCAATCCCTTTGTTCACACCACCACCTCCCATGGATCAAAAAATACGTTGTGCTCCGACTCGGGTGTTCACACCGCCACCTCCCATGAATTTGTCCTCGGTGGCTTTGTTGCCCCCAGTGACCTTGTTGTTGGTGGGTCATCTTTCACTAGCTTTCTTTGATTTGTGGTGGTTGTTTTGATCTACATGGTGCTTTGTGGAGGTTGTTGGAGTCGTCTTTTCCATCATTTTTGCTGATTTGGTTGGCTGTTTGGAATTCTGTTCCGCGACAGCAGTTCAAGCAGGATTGTAGGGTTCTTTGTTTGGTTTTTCTGTTCTGGGCTCAAAACTTTGTTTTGGCGGTCCGTATCCTTTTTTCCTTTTTTTTTTAATTTGTTTTTATTTATTTTAACTGGACCTCTTTTCTTTGTAATTTGGTGTGCTGTTAGCAATAAATTTACCTTTTATAAAGGAAGACGTATTATTCATGATAATTACTGTTACTTATCCATGAATACTAGTTTCAAATAACTTTTTCATACCTTGGTTGGTTATAAATATATATGAATCACACATTCATTCATACAATAATTGAATGTGGTGCAAAAGGGAAGTTAATAATGGTAAAGGTAATCAATGGTTCAAATTTTTGAGTGAGATAATAAATGCGTCATGTTAACAATTTAGAATTCATGTGATAATATGTGTTATAATTATTAATAATATATATACATAAATTTGTCATTGATCCATGTCATATTATAACTATTTGACATGGCTTGCCTGTGCTGCTATTATAGTGCTTACTACATAATGATGTCAGCGTAGGACGTCCATGCACGCTGGACCTGCAGGAATATGGAATCGTGAATTTTGATTCAAGTAGTAATTAGCAAGTCAATGGCGGTCCACTCTAACTTTGATATTTAAGTCGTTGTGTTATGCTAATTGCTAAAAGAGTTTAATTAGGTCTGTCTTATCAGTTCAAACAACCCAAAAAATTCAAACCCATAAGAAAAAATAAAACCAATATCTGTATTATATTGCAGACTCATACTATTTAGGGCAACGACTCATACTCTAAACATCGTACTAGTAATCACTTTGAACCTCATGTTGTACGCTATACGTATGATGTGTCAAATAATTGGTATTAAAATGTTTAGATATAGTTGGTGCCAGTAGGCCAAAAGGAGAGATTGTTTAGTGTCCATAACACTGGAGTGAACATCATATGTCATTATACAATTGGAGGGACGATTGAACCATTTGTATAATAAGGATGTCCCTATTAAAAAAACGTCATGGATAAGATCCTTTTGATGACGTTTCTGTTCTAAACCACATAAGTTTTATGTCATTAAAAGATAGTTTTTTTTTTTGTAGTGTAAGTGAGACCACACCTTTAAAAATTTAACCCCATTTTCATAAAAAATCAAGCTAATTTTGTCTTTTTCTCTATTTTTCTCTTTACTTGTTGCATTGATAATTTAATACTCATTCATGTTAACAAAAGTACGCAACTCCATATGAATATAAGCTCGGGAGTAAGCAAACAAAGAAGGGGCAGGAAAACTTAATAACTCAACTAGAATTTTGTAAATATTTCAACAAGATTAATATATATACTAATTTTTCAACTTGAAAAAGGGTGAGAGAGGGTATGTGCCCCCTCTACTTATACTTTCTCAAGCTCTAAACGCATGATAATATTCCGAATACACCTCAAAATTATTCTCGACATACATACGCAACATTACTTAATATCTTTTTTTGGTTGTGAAACCAATATTTATTTTTAATTAACTAGCTGTATTACTAACACATAACCTATCCACCTTGTTTATGTGTATAAGTATTACAATTGTACCTGTTGGCGATTTAAATTAGCAATGGTTCTCCTAATAAATGTTAGAACCAAACAAGGATATCAAAGAGCTTTGTAAGTGCAAAGTACGATTACGCTTGTAAGCTGGGATAATTCTTATTGAATTGAAATAACAATTATGGCTATTAAATAGCCTTACATCAAAACAGGAATGGGAATAACAGCCCACGATTTTACACGACCTAGAATCGTGGTAAGTGACCAAGTCATAAACAGAAAACATACTTGTCCCTCAAATCTAGGAGGGTTATTAGCACGATCTGGAATAAAACCATAAAAACTAGGAACCCTATCAACTAGGAAATCCCAACAACTTCAACAATAAATCATTGGCAACCAGCAGGTGCAAATCCAACCTTTCCACCAGCGACGTCATACACTACCTGCAACCTCTTCTGTTGAACGTTCCCAATAATCCCAAAACTACTATCATGTTTGTTTCCGGCAAACGCCAAGCAAAACTGCGAAGCACTCTGCTGGAATAATATTCCTGTTGCGTCCACGTCTACCGTAACCCCATTGCCAAACACAAACCCTATCGTTGGAAGGGTTATCGTTTTGAATCCACTGAAGTCGTAACACGTGTCCAGCAGGGAAGAAATCGGCTTAGCAGTTGGGTACCTCTTCATCGCTTCTCGAAATGCGTCCCGCAGCGCTGTGTACGCTGTGGCTGGGAGGCGCGTGATGACCGTCCCCGAGTCGATGATTGTCCCCGAAGTCGAAAATACTGAAGCCGAAATTGGCAGTTGACTCCCACCGATGTTGATGCCGACCAGTCCGAGGCTGTAATACGACGTGTCTTGAGATAATGTGGTGAGCGGCGTGAACTTGACGGCGTTACCTGAACAGCCGTTGTCGGAGTTGCCTAAGCTGAGGTAACCGGTGGAGCTTGAAGTGGAGGGGAGGCAGTAGGAGAAGAATCTGTTGTACTTCTGAGCGGTTTGTTCAACAAGGGAGATCTTGCTTCGATCGAGACCGAGCAAACCGGCGATGCCCCTAAATAAGCCTTGGTTATTCTGGCCGCAGCCGAAGACGAAACCAGTAAAAACATCTGTTGAAGTCAAAGTTAACTTCTCGCTGGCAAAGAAGCCGAATGTGAAGGAGTTGTCTCCAAACAGTTCGCCGTAAACACAGGTGGAGGCGGAACAATTGCTATAGACACCGGAGGCTGCAAGTTGAGAACACGCGGCGGAGTTGCAGGAGATGTTGGAGTAAGAGGTAGAGAGAGAAGGGTCGAAGATGGGATCTTTCTGTTGGTAACAAGATACAGAACATGGTCGGCACTGTGTCCAAGTGAGACCGCTGCCGGTGTCGAATGCAAGCGAGAGTTGCTTCTGGGGCGAGCCCAAGCCCACACTGACGATGTAGTTTCCAGAACCAAGTACGCTGCCGGATTGGGCAGGAATCACGGTGGCGTCGGATTGTGCAACTGGGTCGGGAATTCCGTAATTATTGTTTGGGTCGTTGAAATGGGAGTGAATTGAGTGGACTCGGGCTTCGTCTTGCTTGAGGATTTGTATGTGATATTCATCTTGATCGGAAGGATTACTGTTTGATTTGAGTTGGTGGACTTGGTTGCATGGGCCATGTTTGTGGACCACTTTCAGTACGGATGCCGCCTTAGTGTCATGACCTGAATTGAAAAATGTATAGGTTTGTCATTACACACATTTTTTTTTAACAAATAATATTATCTACATAATTACGTAATCCCAGTTATTTTTATGAAATATAATATGTATCTACGGGAACATAATGGATCCCCTTCGTAATATATTTCATTGATCTAAACCGTCTATCTTTTAAGTTTTCCCTTAAATATTTTGTCTACAAAAAATGATCCAGATCTGAAATCATATGACCGTTGGATTAACGATTTAGTTTTTTTTTTTTTTTTTTTTGTAGAATCGTATTTGTCAATTTTTTTTTTACTAAAAGATAGACGGTTCAGATCGTTAAAATACATGACGGAATGTGTACAAAATTAAAAAGGGGTGTGCTATCCACATACCCTTTTTTACTTTTTACACACCCTTTGTTAATTTTTGTTCGTAGAACTTCTTTAATTTATTCGATCCGACGGCCAAAAATTAGAAGGGTGTGTGAGAAGTTAAAAGAGGTGTGTGGATATCACACCCCAATTAAAAATAGAAATACACGATACAAATTTTACCCATAAATATAAACATACCAAATGTAACATTTTTGACACTAAATAGATTTATTTGAAAAATTAAACTTAAATATGCTAACATGTAAATATTTCATTACTAAAATACCGACATGGATAAAAATAAAAAAATAAAAACTTGATCAAAAATTAAAATAAAATAAGATTTCAATCGATGGAATAGAAAAATAAGATTTTAATTGATTTTTAATATTTTTAGAAAATATAAAATGAGCATTAAAAAAATAAATACATATAATTAGGTAATTGGACTCGCTCCTAAAATATTTCCATGCACTTAGCACTCATTCAACACCATGCATGCAATGATCCATATATAAAGCAAGTAGAATACGCTCCATTGAGATTGAAAAGACAACATATGCGTGCATGGATAGAGGAGTTAGCTAGAGAGAGATATGGGATCGACCATTGGTGGAGGGTCTGCAGGTGTTTGCTGGTAGAAGAGAGATGACTTCAACTGTGTAAGTACGTGAAGGGAGGTTGGTTTTTGTATCTCTTACTGCCAAAGAGCAGAGAATTAGGCATAGATATGCTGATAAACCAATGGAAAATCTAAGGAAGGAGGAGGAGCTAGAAATGGGAGTTGCCATGGATAGCAGATTAGCAAGTCTTCTTGCTATTTCCCCTAGATTATGTTGCTCCTGTAAGCATACGATCTCAACCTTATACTAATTGGAAATTTGGAAGACATGCAGGGATGGCGACTGTGTTGTCGGGTTCAATTATTTTTCTGTTGAAAGGTAGATAGCATGATCAATTGGTGATGACCACCACCACTCAAATCGTCATAGTCCATAGAGACCATATATACACCTAGGGCTGGAAAAAATTTCTGAAAATATCAAACCACACAAAAAAAATTCTAATCTCAAACCAAAATTCCCGAAATTTTCAAGATGACATACCGAACCGATCCCAAAATTTCGGTACCGTATTGTCTCCTCAAATTTTTAGTAATCTCGTACCGAACCGAAAATAAATACTATATATGATAATATTTATATACATATATATGTATTATACGTTTGAATTGTTGCTAACTACTAGCAGCAGTATAATTGATGTGGTTTATAGGTACTAACCCAAACCCTTTATCCCCACATCTGTAGGTACGAACCTCCCACACACACACTCACCCATTGCTACTTCTCAACCAAATGTGTCTATTTCTTCGACACGAAATCAAAAAATTGCATTGTAAGTTTTTGAACATATTAGGTTTGTAACTTATTTTTTTGTTTTTGGGTTTGTTACTTATTTTATTTTGGTTGCATGTGAATTTGACTTGGTATGAATGATTGGTATTTCAATTTGTATAAAATTTGGGAATAACGAACCATCCCGAAATGACACGTCCCGATCCCGATGTTCGTGAGACATCGGAATGGTTACGTGTTGGCCGACACCCGAGGGTGACGAAAACCATTTATTGAAAACATGAGAACTAAAATATGAATAAGATAAAAGAATTTAAATATAATTAATATGCAAATGAGGAATGTGTTCAGAGCACACAACTAACTAGAACACTAAAAGAAATAATATAAAATTGAATGAATAAAAGAATGGGTTCTACACCTAGAGGACTCGAAGATGCTGATGCGGAAGTGTCTTGATGAGGGGATTGTATGCC
This sequence comes from Pyrus communis, assembly GCF_963583255.1. Taxonomy (NCBI): domain Eukaryota; kingdom Viridiplantae; phylum Streptophyta; class Magnoliopsida; order Rosales; family Rosaceae; genus Pyrus; species Pyrus communis. Next base: position 2,874,979 of record NC_084817.1, read on the forward strand.
TCAATTCTATGTCTTGAGGGGCGCAAAAACAAACATGAGTAGACCAAGTTGATATATATATATATATATATATATATATATATATAATACAACAATTATCAACATACTAACCCCAAAAGTTTTATGAAAACATCAATAGCATAGTATGTAGTAGGTTTTCTGAAAATCCTATCATGCCATAAAACCTTTATAAAACGTATCTCATATATAGTGTGCTAACTAGTGGTATCATAAACGACCCGTAAGCCCCTACATCACCCGACTCGAAGACCAATATAATATCTCACGACCCGAAGGCCCCAACATCACCCGATCTAAAGGCTAACTAAGATATAATTATAGTATAACATCCGTTGTTATTTCTCATATGTCAGATAATGTGGGAGCAGAAAAATTACTCCACTAAGCAACCTACTAAGATGTCAAACATGGGGAGTGGAGCTACAATCAATCAACCTAATGCCCAACCCATAGAACATGGAGAAATGGAAGGAATGTGGGACTTAGAGCCCAATAGTTGAGTGCCAATGAAAGGCTAATAATGCCATCAGCATAAGGGGTTGGGGGAAAATGACAGGTATGAGATTGTTTTATGTTTTATAAGCATTTTGAACAAACATTTACTTAAGCGTCGGAGTGTTTTATTGCAGGTCCCCTTCCTCTCTCATTGATAGCAAGCAAAGATGGTGTTGTGGACTTCTCAACATGGTTACAAGATTATTTTGTTGGTGGAGAATTGAAATACTCGAAATTTTCTGCTCCAACAAATACTTATCACAAAAACACAACACCTTGAAAAGTTTAATGCCATTTGATTCAATTGAAAATTGTAATAAGCATCCGAACAAGATTTCTCAGTTTCTTTCCTCCGAAGGAGACCTAATAACTTCTTGATGTGGGGTTGGGTTAGTGGGTACAAAGGCGGTATGAGGTAGATTGTCTGCCCTCCCATTACCATGCCCTTCCTATCCCCTCCTATATTATGCGGTCACGGTTAAGCCACGTCAACATTTTATATTGATTTTTTTTATAAAGATAATAAGACAAAAAGTAATAGAAATATAAAATGTTAATGTGGTTTAACCGTAACCGCACAAATAGAAAAAGATGGGAAGACCATGGTACTGGGAGGGCAGACAATCTGCCTCCAAGGCGGCATGCTTTAGGCTTGATTTGGTACTGAAGTGATTCTGAAAAAAACTGGTATAAAAAAAAGCTGGGAGCTGTTTTTCTGTTTGGTAAACATTCAGCTTCAGCTTTTTTTCACAGGGTGAAAAAAAGCCAAAAACAAGAAGCTGCCAAACCCAGCTTTGAAAAACTGGTTTTTTTTCACATCTGTTTTACATAAAAGTTTACCAAACACTATAATACTGCTTTTTTTTTTTTCAAAAGCACTTTTACAAAAAAGTTTACCAAACACTCTGCTGCTTTATTTCATAACTGCTTATTCTCACAGTACAGTAGAAACAGTTTTTTTTCAAAGTACAGCAATACCAAACCAGCCCTTACCCTAGCTTGTTGAAGTTACTAACGTATTGTGGTAGTATCTTTCGGCCAATTATTAAGTGGCTGAGGGTCTCCCTTCCATCGCTGAAAGCAATTGTGGGCTCAAATTTCAGAATCTCGTGTCAGCATCTTCGTTTTTTCAATCGACGTAAAGCTTATATCACAACTTAGAATAAAAAAACTTCTCTCACTTGTCGGTAAGAGTCATTCTCTTCCACTGAGAAAATTTCTCATTGTTTGTGTGAGTTTGCCTTTCTTTCTTCCGGATTTCAGTTCTGTTGTTGACCCAAGCTCCGGCTGGGGTCAGTGGTAACCTTTTCCTTCCTTTTGTTTTCCCCTTTCTTTCCTTCTGCCATTGTTTTTCCATTGTTCTCCTTTATGATCTTCTTAATCTTTCCACCTCACAAGCCATCGAACCTAATTTATCCTCAGATCAGTTGTTCTATCCCCTGTTCTACTTACATATTCACATCCCTCATCCCTCATTAATTATGTTTTCTTCCGATTCTTCCTTTCTGACTTCACTCAATCCTTCATCGATTTCTCCTCAATTCCGGTTTACAATCACAATTGACCACATTTTGTTTAGTTCATCGGGAATGTGTGTAAAGTTTCAGTGTTCACACTAGCTCGAGTATTCGCATCACCTCATTCCCTCGGTCTGCCATTCATGGCAGTGTTGCTTGTGGGAATCCCACTGGCTTCTTTGATTTCTTCTACTTGGTGGCCGCAATTGGAGGGGGATTGGTTGCTGGAAGATGGAGCCTTTTTGCCTACCTTCTTTGAGGTGTTGTTAGGTTCGAATTTTGGTGTTCGTCGGGGTAGATGGGTCAAGTTGTTCAAGAGGAGCTGCAGCGGCGTTAGTGGCAGAAAAACTAGGGTTTCTTTCGGTTTGTGTGTGTTTTTGGGCCTAATCACTTGGTTGGGTGTTTGCTGTTTTGTTTGAAAGGTCCTTTTTTGCTTTGTTTACATGTATCAGGCCTTTGTTGTGAATTTGTTATGTTAATAATAAAAGTTTCACCATGTTCTGCCCAAAAAAATAAAAAAAAATTTCTATCGCTGATGAACAAATAAAACTTTAGTTGTACCATTTTTTGGGTTTTTTTAACCCGACTTGTCACGATATTCTTCTTGTTTTTTGGTTGATAAAATCCATATATTTTTGTTGATAATAATTTATAAACCAATGTGATATACAATATGTCCGAGTTCGAATCATTTTCTCTTTAATACTTTTCTAATTTAAGCCGTTACCCCTATAATTCAAATTAGTTTTAAATATAAACATTTAGTGTTTCTAGTGTTTAAATATGGAAAGGGGGTGAAATCCAAACTTCACCTTATATTGAGAAGATATAGCAATTACAAAAATTTCGTTAGAATCTATTGCGAATTTCGAACTTTAGATTTTTTTTTTCTTTAAATTTTTTTCTCTAATTTCAACTAAATTTGAATGAGTTGATCTACTCACTCCATTACAAATTTCTTTAATGACTAATATTATTTGATAAATTTAACTATATTTTCATAAATTTGCATATCATTAATTTTAACGTTGAAAGCATCTAATTGCCTATGATCCATCCAATCCATCCATTAGTTGGAATAAACTTAACTATATTTTCATAAATTTGCATATCATTAATTTTAACCTTGAAAGTATCTAATTGCCTATGATCCATCCAATCCATCCATCGGTTGGAATAAAAACAAATTTTTGTTTGCAGTCGAAGTCGCTCGATCAAGCCTCATATCAACACTCTAGAGGCGTCCAGCTCTTCTGAGCCTTTTATTTCTTGAATCATTATTCACTATCCACTTTTCAGAACTAGGAATGCCCGACCAATTTTGGTATGCTTTTTACTTTATTTCTTTTATTTCTTTTTTGTTTTCTTTTTTCTTTTGGCAACTTTCAATGTGCTTGGCTGTTATCTTCGGCAACTTTCAGTAAGTTGTAAAATAGAATGAAGATGAAAAAGATGACCACTTCTCAAATATTGTATGTTGATTTTTCTATAGAGATTTTTTAGTGTGTTTAGAAGACGAACACATACATCATATATCATTTTATAAGTAGAGGAATATTTGAAAAGAAAAACTCCTGTCACTTGTATTACATATAGGTAGCGTTTGGTACGCGGGACGGGACGGAACGGAATGGGACGAGACGTTCCGTCCCACGTTTGGTGAGCCTAAAATGGGTGGAACACGCTGTTCCACGGGACAAGTTTTGGATGATTTTTTATTCCACCTCTCCCCCCTAGAACGACTTGTTCCACGTTCGTGGGACACAAATTTATAACATTTTAAGACAAAAATACCCCTCGTCTTTTTCAATATTTACACCATCCAAATCCTAAATCCATTCTCTGTTGCTGCTCTCTCTTCCCGTAGACTTCCTCCTCATCCTTCCTCCTCATCCTTCTTCTTCATCCTCTCCCATAGCCGTCGACTGCACCCAGCCAGCACGCAGCAGCACGGAGCCACTACCGTCGCACTGCAGATTGACCCAAGTATGCGATTAATGTCTTTTGTTGCTGATTTGGGTTGTGTTAATTACAGGGTTTTGTTAATTATCAGATTTGATTTGTTAATTATTGGGTTTTGTTAAGATTTGTGCAACTGGGAGTGCGAGTGCATTCTTCGCTGGGTTTTAGGTTGGACGGGCCATGCTGGGGTTTAGGCAATGAAAACCGTGGATGGGGTTTGGGCGGAAACAAGGTTGTTTTTCTGCTGGGGATTTTGGGGCGATTGATGGTGATGATATCCATGGATTTTCAGAAGAAATTGATGAATAAATAATATTATTAATTAGGTTCTTGAAAAAAAAATGGGAAAAAAAAAAAAAACAAGAAAGAAATGGATTGAAAGTTCCTATGATTGTATTGGGTTTTCATTGAAATAATTGAGATGTTGATCTTAATTAGGTGGAGGTTCAAGTGGGGAAGTTGTATTGTGTGAGTAAGGCTGCTGTTTTACCTATTAACATTGAGGATGCTGCTCGGAGTGATGTTGAAATCGAAAAGGCTTTGCAGGTACATTTAGATGATTTATTTTGAAATGGATTATTGAAGCTTTGTTAAGCTTTCTGGGACTTTCTCTCTTAGTACATGTATATTCGTTGGGTGGTATGATGGGTTTATAGGCCGGAGAAACACTTGTTCGAGTTAATCAGGATACCTGCTTGAATAACCGAGTTCTTGATTTGCGAACACCTGCAAATCAGGGGATATTCCGCATTCAGAGTCAAGTTGGCAATGTAAGTAGTCTTTCCACCATTTGCAGTATTTATCTTTTTAAAGCTAGAGAAAATCGTTAAGAGTTTAGTTCTGTATGTCGGTTGCATTGTTGTGTAGATCTTTGGGCAGTTCTTGATATCCGAAGGCTCTTTTGCCAAAGCTGATTGCTGGTTCAAGTGAAGGTGGAGCTGCTGTTTTTAGACTCAACTACAAGGGTCAAGATGCCTGCCTTGCCTAGTCACCTCAGCTTCACAAGCAAATGGCTATACGTGGTGACTTCGGTCGTATTTTTGAGATTGGTCCTGTTTTTAGAGCTGAGGACTCCTTTACCCATAGGCATTTGTGTGAGTTCACTGGCCTTGATGTTGAGATGGAGATCAAGAGGCACTACTTTGAGGTAGAATTAGTAATTTTTTAGGCATTTGTTTACCTTTACCGCCCTATATGACGATGTATGTTAACTTATGGTGCAATTATATGCTTGTTTGTTCTGGTCATGCATGATCATTAAACTTATATATTTTTCAACATTGCATGGCAACCATGACCATATAGACGGAACCAGCCATCTCATTCATGCTAACCATCTCATCACTTCCAATATTTACTGGCTCAAGGAAGTCCGACTTCATCAACCTAAATCATAGAAGAATTACAAATTTTAAAGGGGTTTGCAAGTGGAACACAACATATACCTAATAAAATTTGGACCAAGAAAAACAAATAATGGATAAGCATATAGTGTTAAAATTTGAACAAGTTAAAAAAAAAAAAAAAAAAAAAAAGTCTCATCCCGTTCCACGCATAAATATTGTACCAAACAACAAACGGAACATGGGTATTTTAGTCATTTTTATCTTTTGGTTCCGTTCCGTCCATGCGCTACCAAACGCAGAACGGAACAATCGTCCCGTTCCGTCTTGCGCGTACCAAACATAACACGGAACATCCGTTTTGTCCCGTCTCATTCTGTCCCGTCCTGTCCCGTCCCGTTCCGTCCCGTCCTGTCTGCGTACCAAACGGTACCATAGTGTACTGATATGTGTTCTGAACACATTAAAAAATTTATACTTGTTTTACGGGTGAATCACTACTTCATCGATTTTTCGAGCGAAAACTGTCATTCCTTGTATAAATCTTTGGGATATTGGAAATTGTTTTCTGTTGAGAAAGTGGACTTCAATTTTGGTTTTGATCTTCTTGGACAAGCTTATGAGAAAAAAAGAGAGCCTTCCTAATTTTGCACACTTGAAAAATATCATGTTTGTGCATGAAAAGTGAATTCAACTATTCATGTTTGTGAAACTTATAAACGAAGAAACAATGCAAGAACAACAAACCTTACAGCTCTTCCCTCGCACTATTATCATGCCTTATGTGTTTTTCGAAAGATTTTCAATAGTGTCATAAAAACGATCTAGTAAACCAAGTATTATAATACAGGTAGTTGAATACTGAAATAAATAATTTCAACTACTTACATGATGACACTTGTACAAAACCGTTTCTCGATATTGAAAAATTTCTCGTGTATTGCGATGCATTATTTTCAGTCTCCTGGGATTTCATCCACACAAGAATGGTGGAGTGCTAGCTTAGTCAATGGCCAGAGCTTGACCCACCTAATTCATCGACATTTTCTTTCTTTTCTTTTTCCACTAGTTTCTGGCTCTACCACTAGTTGGTGGCTTTCGATTGCGAAATCGGAGCGTTGTCACATTTTTTGGTTGAATATCCTTTGGTGGCCTTTAGACGGGAGTAGATAGAATCGACTCGTGCTTGGTCGGGAGTAGATAGAATCGACTCGTGCTTGGTCTTCCTCGAAGAATTGTGTGTAACATTCATGATGATCTGTAGCGGTTTTGGTTTTGTGTTGGTTGGGTTCGTGGCAAGGGCCATGCATGTGCACCACTAGTTTTGATGTATGTTTCTTGTTGTTGTGACCTGAATTAGTGAATCCAAACCTCTGTCATCATTTTCAAAACTTAAGTCATCAATTTCAATTCCCCTTTCCCATCCTCCACATCCATGGTTTTATTCCTTCCTCCTCCTACCCTTCCCAACTGGCGTCGGATTTCCTCGACCCCACATATTTGCGGATCTTCAGTCACTCTCCTTCATCGCGTTTTGACGCGATTCTCTTGGGAAGTGTATACATTTTAAAGAGGATTTTTGTCAATCGTAATGAGGATATTAACAGATTTTTCAGACTAACCAAAATGTTTACGGTGGATAAACTTAATGACCGCTTTTATCGATTTTCATTTTCAGAGAACAAAGTGAAAAGTTATGCCAATCTCATGAAACATTTTAGTGAAAAAGCCTAGAACAAAATAAACCTAGAATCCCCCGTAGCCACTAATTATTCAATATGCCAATCCATTTGTTCACACCACCACCTCCCATGGATCAGGAAATGCGTTTTACTCCGACTTGGGTGTTCGCACTGCCACCTCCCATGAATTTGTCCTTGGCGGCTTCGTTGCCTCTGGTGACCTTGTTGTTGGTGGGCCATCTTTCACTAGCTTTCTTTAGTTTGTGGTTGTTTTGATCTACATGGTGCTTTGTGGAGGTTGTTGAAGTCGTCTTTTCCATCATTTTCGCGGATTTGATTGGCTATTTGGAATTCTGTTTCTCGGCAATGCTTTGCTTCTGCGGCAACAGTTCAAGCAGGATTGTAGGGCCTTTGTCGGGTTTTTCTGTTCTGGGCTCAAAACTTTGTTTTGGGGGTCCATATCTTTTTTATCCTGCTTTCTTTATTTATTTATTTATTTTTTTTTTTTTTTGGTGACCTGACCTCATTTCTTTGTAATTTGGTGTGCTGTTGGTAATAAACAAGCAACTTAGCCCGCACGATCTCACGAGTCTAAAGTCATGTTAAACGTATATAATATATTAACATATATTTACTTCTACATCAAAACATATTTACATCTTTATACTCAATAAAAAACAAAAGATACATGTTTGTACAATATATCACAACACTATGAGGCTCGTGTATTTAGTTCTAGTGATTCATACTTTGTCAGCAAATAAACACGTAACTTAAATTTAGTTAAGAAAATATATTAAATTTAAAAGCAAGAAATTAGCAGACAGCTAAATCATGTAGAAAGTCATAATAATAATAATCATAATTTAGATGAAACACATGAAACTGGAGTGGTCTTAATGCATTTATATCGAATTCAAAATTAGAAGAAAATTCAATTGTGCTGGAATGGAAAATTTTAAGCTTTCAACATAATAAATTCGTCGGCACATACTGCTCATTCGACATGTGGTATGGCAAAACTCTAAAACTTATCCAAGTTTACACAATCATACCTGGCACTCGTCAGTTTTCACCTATTACAAATGCAGAGTGGCAATACATTCCAAAGTTGATTTCAATAGGAAATATTCGAAACGGTTGTTTCAGAAATCCTTGTGGGCATCTTGAATTTGCTGAACCTCTTTCCGGTGTTCCAATCTTTGGGTGGAACTCCCACACCTGGGACTTGCAACCATGTTTCCAATTGCTGCATCTCGTGCATCCCGTCCCCATTGCGTAAGGGAAACATGGCTGCAATTGGAAACATGGCTGCAAGTCCCAGTTGTGGGAGTTCCTCTCATTATACCCTTGGTAAATATAAACAATCATTGGAGACCAAGCAGCACACACTCGTCAATAAAAAATTAGCAACCTTTGGCTCAGGATAAACATAATGCATACAGAAAAATAAAACTATAACAAAAAACTTGCGCACAAACTTTTGCATTGAAGATGATTAGAATTAAAAATATCACACCAGAATTTCCACTTTAAAAAACAAATCGTGGACCTACGGATTAGGAAAAAGCTGTAAGGCACTTCATCGCATTTGTCTGGGTCTGATATCTATGAGCCGTTCACATATAGCTATCAAAGTGAACAACACCATTAAATGTTAGGGTTGACATCTATCTGTACATCCACAATATAGAAACAGTGAAAGAGACACAGAAAGCAAACCAAACAGTGGAGGCTATATAAGTGATAGTTTCAGCAACCTGTTGTTGAACCTGCATTTATCAAGACGTAACAAAGTAAAGCAAACAAAAAAAGGTATTGTTAAATCTTCCTAACTACAAATTCAAAACTATAAAGTACCTAAACATTTTCTCACTCTAACCAGGTACAACAGAAAGTAAATGAACTAATATCTCAACTGATTGGTTAATGTCCTGTAAACCTTCCACTTGTTGTTTATAAGAGGATATTGCTGCAACAAAATCAAATATAGTTATAATAAATTCAACCAATATGGCATGAAAACCATGGGAATTAATCATATGAATTGAGTCAATTGCCTGAAAAACAAAACACAAAACATATTAAACCACCAACAAAACAGATCGATGTCCAAAGTTTGCAGTGAAAAACACACAGAGACTTAAAAATTAATAGGAAGAAATAGTGACAACCATTATTAAAAATACACTCAAAGTGTTAGTAAGATTAGATACAGAACATTTAAGCATTCATAAAACAACATGAATAAATAGAGGAAAAATGAACAACTCACCCTATAGAAATTAATCAAACATTGTAAGCTTGCAATGAACAAAACAAATAGTGAAAATTATAATAATAATAAAAAAAAATCAAACATGCAAAAATTCAAAATAAATCAAACATGCAAGAATAAAAATTAAATAAAATTAAACACCACATCAATCCAAAACCCAATTTTATTTCTTTTCTTTTCCTCCAAATCAGACCCCCCAAATCCAAAATGGATCAAGCCCAGAGGAGCTGCAATTTCTCACTGGTTCCAGAAGCCGCATGCCCTGCAGTGCTATAAAGGAATCGTCACATATTATTCAATGAATATGTATACTATAGACTACAGAATTTGTCACGCCCCCAATCCTGACATACGTTCAGAATTGACACGTGCTGTTACCGAAAATCCGTATCTATCATACCCCACCTCCGGGATATGGGCAAGCACAACTCAATAATCGAATCACATTGTTATTTTTCGTATGCTTTATGGTTGCATCTAAACTCCCTGTTAGATTGCCTACGTACCCTAGACAGGGATCAAGCCATTCGTAGTTCGTCATGCACAATAATTGACATATAACACAGTCCGATTAAGTCGAAAGGTATAACATTTCTCAATCAATCAATAGAACTTGACAAGCATGAAAATACTAGACTCAGGGTTACATAACAAACCCATCTGAAAATCATGATTTCCCCTCCATCAATATTTAGGCCATTATGTCACAACATGATATCGCAATTCACAACATATATCATTTCAAAGAACCAACGATGTACAATACCATTCTCTAGCCACATTTATCAACAAGTCTAATCATAACAATAACCATGGTATCCAACATAACAATCCCACATGACGATTAACATTTCCACTTCAACCATCACATAATTCATCACGTTTTCCACATAAAATCGCATTTCATAGTGTTTAACATAGTTAAGAATTAACAAAGTACACATTATTCTCTAGAAATATTAATCAACTAAAATACTCATGATAACCCCACTCATAGCCAACGTCATTCCATAATCACATCAATCAATAATGTCAACCATCACATCATCAATAACACATACAACAAGTCGAAACGCAAGGCTAGAGCAACACAATTTAGTTGAAGACTACATCTTTGGAAAAAGGGATTTTGGACTACCCAACAGACCAAGGCTCCAAAGGGGATTTCGAACCATCACTCAACGGAATCCAAACAGAACTCAGTTCCAAACCACCCAATCGAATTGAACGGAAGTCCAAGAAGCATAACAATGGCTTGAATGAACAAGACATGATTCAAGTTACTCAATTCACGAAACTCAACGAAACGAAGCAATATTGAGCAAAATCCACATCACAATGGGTCATCGGTCATTTACTAGACCTCACATCTCCCAAGCAATTCAATATGCTTTTCAATCACATGTCACAACTATTTCCAATACACAAGTCAAATCACATTTCACTTCATCATACTAATCACTATACTTCCAACATTATATCTCAATACATAGCTTGCAACATATCAAGGAATCACAAAGTACAATATTAATATTTAATTACGTTAATTAATCAGTGAGATAACATATCATTTCACGAATTTAATTAAAGAACTCTACATAATTCCCAATTTGGGTTAAGAATAATAACATGGTAATTCTAATTTATTTTCACAATATCTATTGTGGGTAATTCCTATCTACTCGAATTTAGGATTCTAAGATCACCTTACGGAATGAACAAGAGCAAGGATTCCGGACCACTCAACGGAATCCAACAACATTGGGTTCCGGGCCACTCAACGGAACCAAAATATCAAGCGGTTTCTCATAATCTACCCAGACCTGTCATATGTAAAGTCAATGCCAATATTATGAAATTGGTGCACTGGCAAATCAGACACTCAGATAAGCTGAGAGGCTCGGGTGAGAGACAATAAGATAAGCATGTGATACAATAATAAAACCAGCCATCAATCATAATTTATAAACCTTGAATATAAATCTTTCATAGGAAATCAATACCAAACTTTTGAAAACTCCGAGGGAGTCACCCAGACATCCAAAAGTTCATTTCAAACAACCATAACATCTCACACCCATATTCACATACACATAATGAAAGTAGAATTAAGGTGACATTGTTCATCCAAAGCCTACACCTTTGCAACCATCTCAAACTAAACTCAATGAACTAAGGTGGATACAATCCCGGACCATCACTCAACGGGATCGCGGAGTAAGATGGATTCCAGACCATCACTCAACGGAACCCAAACCAAGATACGATTCCTGACCATCACTCAACGGAATCGCAGAGTGGAGTAGGAAGGATTCCGGACCATCACTCAACGGAATCGCGGAGTACATTGCATAACCACCAATCAATGAAACAACACATGAATCAAGTTACTCAAGTTATAAAGGCTCAACGAAACAAGAAATGAAATAATGAAACGAGCATTGACACATGTTTCAAAACAACAAACCCCATGACAATGGGTTAACGGTCCACCACTAGCCCTTACCCTCATCAAATCAAGCCAATCATACAAAACAAACCATATTTCCAATATGCACGTCAAATCCCACTTCATATAATAATATCATTGGCTAAATATGAAAATTAACAATTTATAGGAAACATGATTATAAAACCATTTCATATTCACATAAATTAAAGTCACTCGCATTTCATCATATCATACCATCTATGTAAATCAACCACCTTTCGAATATGCACGTCAATTCACATATCACGATCATCATCAGTACACAAGCCAAATCATGTTTGATAAACATAGGTCTATGGCTAAATATATATATATATATATATATAAAATCAGATTTCAATAGAATCACATTATAAGACCAAGTAAAATTCACAGATGATACCAATATAAGAAATCAAGATAATAACCATACCACATATGTTCAAGTCACTCTCTAACCAATGTAGGCCCATTAGACTTCACTTAAGTCTCCCATAGTACTAATTTTATTATTTAGAACATTCCGAGACATGTTAACCATAATTCAATTCTCGGTCAACGATGGGGTCCACAACAATCCGCAAATCAGATTTATGATCCATAACTTCCCAAAGTCCACATTATGCTTCGAGGATAACATACTAAAGTTTCATTATGATCTAATGGTCGAATTGTCGTCAATCACACAAACAAGTGACGGTCCAAATTGATCACCACACCAAACAATTGAATCTTTGGAAACCAAGCTAGACATAGGTTCACATGGTCACTAGAAGATATTTGAAACCTAGACAACACTCGTGAACGATCCCACGCACCACCACACGCGGTGGAAGTCAAGATGGAGGGTTTACAAACCCCGAATTTCAACATTAACTAGATGAGCTCAAATTTACGTGGTAGCTAGAGCTCAACAAGAGAAACACTTTTAACAACTAATGTGACATCCCACATCGCCCAGGGGAGTGATCCTTATATGTATATTCCCATCTCTACCTAGCACGAGGCCTTTTGGGAGCTCACTGGCTTCAGGTTCCATCGGAACTCCGAAGTTAAGCGAGAAGGGGGCTAGAGCAATCCCATGATGGGTGACCCACTCGGAAGTTGCTCGTGAGTTCCCCAAAAACAAAACCGTGATGGCGTGGTCGGGGCCCAAAGCGGACAATATCGTGCTACGGTGGAATCGGGCCCGGGAAGTGGTCCTGCCCGGGCCGGGATGTGACAATTTGGTATCAGAGCCTAACCCTGGCTGTGGTGTACCGACGAGGAAGTCGGGCCCCTAAGGAGGGTGGATTATGACATCCCACATCGCCCAAGGGAGTGATCTTTATATGTATATTCCCATCTCTACCTAGCACAAGGCCTTTTGGGAGCTCATTGGCTTCGGGTTTCATCAGAACTCCGAAGTTAAGCGAGAAGGGGGCTAGAGCAATCCCATGATGGGTGACCCATTGGGAAGTTGCTCGTGAGTTCCCAAAAACAAAACCGTGAGGGCGTGGTCGGGGCCCAAAGCGGACAATATCGTGTTACGGTGGAGTTGGGCCTGGGAAGTGGTCCCGCCCGGGCTGGGATGTGACAATTTCTCGCTTAACTTCGAAGTTCCGATGGAACCTGAAGCCAGTGAGCTCCCAAAAGGCCTTGTGCTAGGTAGAGATAGGAATATACATATAAGGATCACTCCCCTGGGCGATGTGGGATGTCACAATCCACCTCCCTTAGGGGCCCGATGTCCTCGTCGGCACACCACGGCCAGGGTTAGGCTCTGATACCAAATTGTCACATCCCGGCCCGGGTGAGACCACTTCCCGGGCCCGACTCCACCGTAGCACGATATTGTCCGCTTTGAGCCCCGACCACGCCCTCACGGTTTTGTTTTTGGGAACTCACGAGCAACTTCCCAGTGGGTCACACATCATGGGATTGCTCTAGCCCCCTTCTCGCTTAACTTTGGAGTTCCGATGGAACCCGAAGCCAGTGAGCTCCCAAAAGGCCTCGTGCTAGGTAGAGATGGGAATATACATATAAGGATCACTCCCCTGGGCGATGTGGGATGTCACAACTAGGCCGATGATAAATTCTAATCGGAAACCGTCCAATTTCACCGGAGAAAACCGGATTTCTAGGGTTCTAAACACCCAACTCTAAAATGAATACGAAAGCACAAACTAAGCATACCCACTTGAAGATTATGAAGAGTAGATGAAGTTTCATACCTCACTCGAAGGAAATCGTTGCCGGAATCGCCAGAAAAATGATAAAATCGCCGGAAAAGTCGTGGACTTTGCGACCTCGAACTGCAAAGATGGAAAAGAAATGGGAAAATCTAACATCACAGAGATGTATGGCTCGTCAAGAGCTTTCCATCGACACCAAGATCATTCAAAATGAAGCTCGGATGAAAAAGATACAAGCGGGTCAAGTTTGGTGGGTTTATGGGTCAAATTCTCCCTAAAACGGGTTAGGCAGCACCCATTTTCCATTTTCTAAAAAACCCTCCCTTTTCTGGAGGTTTCCCTCCCATTTATAGCATTTTGGTAATATTACCAAAATGCCACCAACTTCAAATGGCTCTAACTTTTCCGTTTCGACTCGGAAATAAGATCTGTTTACGCATACGCGCTCATGGAATCGAACTCTACCTAACCAATTCAAGAGTTGACCGAAAAGGTCAAGAAAATTGGAAATGACTAAAGTAACCCTCACTTTGTTTTTCTCAAATTTGGAGAAATAAAGAACTAGTTCCAAGCAAATCTTCGAAATACGTCTAGAATAAAATAAAATAATAATTTTAGGGACGGGATATCACAGAATTTCCAGAAAATAAACTTCGTAAATTATGCATAAAAACATTTACAATGGCAAAGATTCATATTTGCAAAGGGAAAAAAAATACAAATTCATTCAAACAAAGAAAGCAATAATTGCAAAAGAAAAGAAAAATTGTAGACCAATGATTTATGGTAATAATTATTATGAAGAAAGAAATTGTTCTTACTTTTCTACTGGCTATCAATGTTGTTACAACCATTGATAAGATTTTTTAAGAGCTTTCATAGTTGTTAAACTAATTGACTTTTGCTGTTGAGAAGGGTGCCTTCTATAGGAAGAAAATAAAATATAAAGTTAATGCACAATATAATGAAAGTATGAAATTACATTAATTGCCAACTTACCATTGATACCATTAAAAAGGCATACGGACAATAGTTTATAAAATTGTAGGTTGCTTTCTTTCTCCCTATGTTTTAACAAATTCAGTGATGAATGGTGTGAAGGTGAGGCTATAAAAGATGAAATTACCATCAGGAGAAGCTTCCTTTTAAAAGTCTTGAATGGAAGTAGAAAGAAATAATTCATAATGCACATCATGCCGAAGCTTATACAAATTCTCATGAACAAACATCAATTTCGTTTTAAAAAAGAGAGTTTTAACGAAAAACTCACGGTATTGTTTACTTGAACGAAAAACCACATTTTTACACTAAAAAGTCAATCTTGGTATTATTCACATTACCCTTTATTTTTTCCTTATCACTAAAACATAAAGTTTTCAAGCCATTTTTATTAATTTTCTTTTAAAAAAGTTACACATGAATTTCAAGAGAATCTAATAATCCACCAATAAACTAATCTCAAGCAAAAAGAGTTCAGCCATAAGTTTTACTTCCATAGTAATAGGCAGTAGGTGGATAAGCGTTTGGGAGATAGCACATATCGGATGAACGAAATCATGTAACAAAGGGGTAACAGAGTGCTTTGATGGGATCTGTCCATTTGCATTATTGATTTACTGTGTGATTCCAAGGTCTTTCTGGTTATGCATAGAGAAGATCAAATAAAACTCCTGATTATGTGCTATTGGAAACAAATAATAAATATACAGGGAATTTTATAGAAAATTAGGATTATATTTTAATGGTTCTTACCCAAATTTGGCCAAATTCAAGCCTACCCTCAACGATTCCAGATCGTAAAGCCTCAACTCAACATCACACAGAAGAATGTTAAACATGCAACACGGAAACGAACCAATTCCCTAAACTTTCGAAATTGGGGATGATCTGAATATGGAATAAAACCTAGAATAACTTACCATGAATACATAAGGTTTTAGAAAACGATTGAAGCCCATAATTTCATGCGGCAATGGCCCCTAGTGGTCGCGGTGGTTTCGCTGCAAGAGAGAGTAATTGAAATATGCAGAACCAAAAACCATAGAAACAACAGAAAGAAAAACTCAAAATTTTTAGTAAAATTAAGAACAAAAATCACTAATCACACAACCAAAATTAATAGAAATAAAAAATCAGTATGCACGAAAGACCAAAATAATCTTTGAGGGGGAGGAAATCGATGAAACATCGAACCTAGAAAACTTGATTTTCTGGGCAGCGAGTGGAAGAGCAGAAACGGGCTTGAAGGGGGTGAGTTCGGTTGGATTCTAGGGTTTGATAGGTGTGCATGCAGTCGAAATTGATGATGGGGAGATAATTGATTTCGTGCAAGAGATTTTTTGTTCGAATCAAGTCAAGCAGGAAGGAAGAGAAAACTGAGTTTCTCGCTTCAAATAGTGGATGGCAAAATTATTTAATGGACAGAGTCAAAGAGAGTACAAAGTACAAACCTCTTCGACCAAGAAGCAGAGGACCAGTGGCTAGCATCCAGACCAGAGCTTTACACGGAGAAAAACTGCAGAAGGGTTACAGATTTTCACTAGAGATGTCGTCGCCCCGTTCGTCGGTGCAACGGTGAACAGAAACTAGAGTGTAGCGGGAGTTGATCGATGCCGTAAGGAACAGGAGTGCGCCGAGTAGCATACGATTAGGTATTATTGGTAAAGTGAAGGTTCTGATTGTTGAATGAGCTGATTGCTCTATCGTGTAGGGTTCCCATGTGAGTGAGGTTTTAAATTTTTCTATTGACTTGGCTCAAAACGACGTTATTTTGGCCAAGTCATTCTGAAAAAAAAATTTAGCTTTCTTCTTTCTCTTCCTGAAATGAACAGCATGCCATTCTTCTCCATCACTGCCCACTGCCCAGACTTGGGTGGTCCTTGAAGATCCTCATAACCATTTTTTCGAGCTTCGGGTAGTCCCGGGACCACCTTGGTCCCTTAATAGATATGCCCCTGATTGAGAAGATATAGCAATTATTAAAGTTTCATCAGAACCCATTGCAGATTTCGAACTTTAGATTTTTTTTCTTTGAGAAATTTTTCTCTAATTTTGATTAAATTTGAATGAATTGATATACTCACTTCATTATAAATTTCTTTAACAACCGATTTTGTTTGATAAATTTAACTATATTTTCATAAATTTGCATATCGATAATTTTAACGTTGAAAGCATCTAATTGCCTATGATCCAATCAATCCATCAGTTGAAATAAAAGCAAATTTTTGTTGTCGAAGTCTCTCGATCAAGCCTCATATCAAGAATCTAGAGGGGCCCGACTCTTTTGAGCCTTTTATTTCTTGAATCATTATTCACCTTCCACTTGTCAGAACTAGGAATGCCCGACCAATTTTGATATGCTTTTTACTTTATTTATTTTTCCGTAATCCATATTATTTAAAGAGATCATTGGTCCTAGTCGCAATTGTTTTTTGTTTTCTTTTTGCTTTTGGCAACTTTCAATGTGCTTGGCTGCTTTCTTAGGCAACTTTCAGTAAATTGTGATTTAGAAAAGAAGATGAAAAAGATGACCACTTCTCAAATATTGTATGTTAATTTTTCTCCCTTTATAGAGATTTTTTAATATGTTCAGAAGACGGGCGCATACGTCATATGTCATTGTACAAGTGAAGGAATCCTTGAAAAAAAAAAAAAAAAAAACCTCCTTTCACTTGTGCTACAAATAATGTACTGACATGTGTTCCGAACACTTTAAAAAATTTATGCTCGTTTTATGGGTGAATCACTAGTTCATCGACTTTTGGAGCGAAAACTATCATTCCTCGTATGAATCTTTGGGAACTTGGAAATTGTTTTATGTTGAGATAGTGGACTTCAATTTTGGTTTTGATCTTCTTGTTTCCACAAGCTTATGAGAAAAAAAGAGCCTTCCTAATTTCATACACCTGGAAATATCATGTTTGTGCGTGTAAAGTGAATTCAACTATTCATGTTTGTGAAACTTACAAATGAAGAAACAATGAAAGAATGACAAACCTTACCACTCTTCTTTCACACTATTATCATGCCTTGTGTGTTTTCCGAAAGATTTTTTAGTAGTGTGTCATAAAAATGGTCTGGTAAACCAAGTATTATAATACAGGAGGTTGAATACTGAAAAAAATAATTTTAACTACTTTTGTAATGATACTTAATGTACCAAATCGTTTCTCAACACTGAAAAATTTCTCATGTATTGGGATGCATTATTTTCAGTCTCCTGGGATTTCATCCACACAAGAATATAAGTGGCCTCGTGAATTCTGTAAGAGCACTTCCATCGGAAGCAAAAGAGGCTGGCACCCAGTGGAAAAAACAAGCTGAGACTCAGCCAATCCACTCCAGCCGGTGGAATAGACTGGCACCCAGCCCAAGCCAGTCCACAGGTCGGCCTAAAATCGACAGAGGAAGGAGACGGCTCATTTGACGCCTTGCTAACGTCATGGCTACAATCTCTCTCATCTGGAACCCCATCCGGCTCTTGGAACCCCACCCCGATCCCTGGAACCCATCCCAATCCCTGGAACCCCATCAACCCCCTTCCCCTAATAAATCCATATATTCAACACCATGTCCCCCTTCCAAATCATGATCCTCCTGCAACTCGGATCGTCGTCGATTGGTTGATTAACTCGGATCTTGCTGCAACTGGAATTTTTTTTTCCGTTTTGTATATTTTCGATGAATTTTTGAATATGAAGGTGTTGATTTTTGGGGGTTTATGGTGTGCGCATGTCAGGGTAGATTCGATGATGTGGTGTACAGAGAGGAGAAAAAAAAGGAAGAAGAAGAAGAAGATGAAGATGGTGTACAGAGAGAAGAAAAAACTGGGAAAAGTGGGAAGAAAAAGAAGAAGAGGAAGAAGAAGACGGGAGGGGGTGTCAGATGAAGACAAAAATTAAAACACCAAATTATTATTTTATAATAAAAATTAATAATATTTTAATAAAATTGACTAGGCTATTTTTTGTTAGGGATGGAGATGCTTTGGCCTATTACTGTTCATTAGGGTCTATTACTGTTTACTTGAGTGGATAAATGAGCTGGGTGCTGGTGCAAAGTCTTTAGGGGTGAAATTGCTCTAAAGTATGATGGAGTGCTGGCTTAGGCATTAGAGGGAGCTTGACCCACCTAATTCATCGGCATTTTCCTTCTTTTCTTTTTCCTTCATCTTTTTATTTTCTCTTTGCCCTTCCGAGACATTTACGAGTGACAAAAAGGTAAAAATGAACCACTTTTGCCTCGTCGTGTACAAGGGGAGGTGCAAAGTTTGAGTTTTGTTGACCAGCTGCGTTTTTGGTAAAAATGAACGACTTTTGACTCTTGCTTGGTCTTCCTCGAAGAATTGTGTGTAACATTCCTGATGATCTGTAGCCGTTTTGGTTTTGTGTTGGTTGGGTTCGTGGCAATGGCCATGCATGTGCACCACTAGTTCTGATGCATGTGTCTTCTTGTTGTGACCTGAATTAGTGAATCAATTTTCAAACCTCTGTCATCAATTTCAAAACTTAAGCCATCAATTTCAATTCCCCTTTCCCATCCTCCACATCCATGGTTTTATTCCTTCATTCTCCTACCCTTCCCAGCTGGCTCCGGGTTTCCTCGACCCCGCATATTTGCGGATCTTCAGTCACTCTCCTTCATCGCGTTTTGACGCAATTCTCTCGGGAAGTGCATACCTTTTTAAGAGGATTTTTGTCAAACTAACCACTTCACTTAACGAGGATATTGACATATTTTTCAAAGAATGATCAAAAGATTTACGGTGGACAAAGTTGGAGACTACTTTTATTGATTTTCATTATCAGAAAACAAAGTGAAGAGTTTTGTCAATTTCATGAAACATTTTAGTAAAAAAGCCTAGAACAAATAAAACCTAGGATCCCCCTTAGCCACTACTTATTCAATATGCCAATCCCTTTGTTCACACCACCACCTCCCATGGATCAAAAAATACGTTTTGCTCCTACTCGGGTGTTCACACCGCTACCTCCCATGAATTTGTCCTCGGTGGCTTTGTTGCCCCCGGTGACCTTGTTGTTGGTGGGTCATCTTTCACTAGCTTTCTTTGATTTGTGGTTGTTGTTTTGATCTACATGGTGCTTTGTGGAGGTTGTTGGAGTCGTCTTTTCCATCATTTTTGCGGATTTGGTTGGCTGTTTGGAATTCTGTTCCGCGACAGCAGTTCAAGCAGGATTGTAGGGTTCTTAGTTTGGTTTTTCTGTTCTGGGCTCAAAACTTTGTTTTGGCGGTCCATATCCTTTTTTCCTTTTTTTTATTTGTTTTATTTGTTTTTATTTATTTTAACTGGACCTCTTTTCTTTGTAATTTGGTGTGCTGTTAGCAATAAATTTACCTTTTATAAAGGAAGACGTATTATTCATGATAATTACTGTTACTTATCCATGAATACTAGTTTCAAATAACTTTTTCATACCTTGGTTGGTTATAAATATATATGAATCACACATTCATTCATACAATAATTGAATGTGGTGCAAAAGGGAAGTTAATAATGGTAAAGGTAATCAATGGTTCAAATTTTTGAGTGAGATAATAAATACGCCACGTCATGTTAACAATTTAGAATTCATGTGATAATACGTGTTATAATTATTAATAATATATATACATAAATTTGTCATTGATCCATGTCATATTATAACTATTTGACATGGTTTGCTAGTGCTGCTATTATAGTGCTTACTACATAATGATGTCAGCGTAGGACGTCCATGCATGCTGGACCTGCGGGAATATGGAATCGTGAATTTTGATTCAAGTAGTAATTAGCAGGTCAATGGCGGTCCACTCTAACTTTGATATTTAAGTCGTTGTGTTATGCTAATTGCTAAAAGAGTTTAATTAGGTCTGTCTTATCAGTTCAAACAACCCAAAAAATTCAAACCCATAAGAAAAATCAAACCAATATTTGTATTATATTGCAGATATAGGCAGATTTTCCAAGCTAGAAACTACGTAGTACGTACGCTTATTTCCTAGTTGCACATTTAGATGTCCCTTTTACAAGTCAATACTAATTAAATCATCACCTCGATTACAAAATCATAATATTTAGGGCAACGACTCATACTCTAAACATCGTACTAGGAATCACTTTGAACCTCATGTTGTACGCTATACGTATTATGTGTCAAATAATTGGTTTTAAAATGTTTAGATATAGTTGGTGCCAGTAGGCCAAAAGGAGAGATTGCTTAGTGTCCATAATACTGCAGTGAACATCACATGTCATTATACAATTGGAGGGACGATTGAAATTCTGTTTCTTATCTATTTGTATAATAAGGATGTCCCTATTATACAAATTTAAGGGAAATCCTAGTCAGACTAAATTTGTGGACAAAATTTTATAAAATAAATGACATAGAAGTTGATGATTGAATTATTACTTAAAAGTTAAACATGCTCGTTTCTATTGGTAACAAATTATTTAGTTTGCAAATTTAGTCGATAAATTTAGTCTTCCTAGTACTTCCTTAAAATTTATGGCGTTGAGAACAAAAACGTCATTAAAGGATCTTAACCATGAAGTTTTTTTTATTTTTTATTTTTTATTTTTTATTTTTATTTTAAATTTTCCAAACGATCTCACTCTCTCCCATGACATGTAGTTTAAAAAACGTCATGGGTCAGATCCCTTTGATGACGTTTATGTTCTAAACGACATAAGTTTTACCTCATTAAAAGGCAGTTTTCTTGTACTGTAAGTGAGACCACACCTTTAAAAATTTAACCCCATTTTCATAAAAAAATAAAGCTAATTTTGTCTTCTTCTCTATTTTTCTCTTTACTTGTTGCATTGATAATTTAATACTCATACATGTTAACAAAAGTACGCAACTCAATATGAATATAAACATGAGATTAGGAGTAAGCAAACAAAGAAGGGGCATGAAAACTTAATAACTCAACTAGAATTTTGTTAATATTTCAACAGGATTAATACACACACACACACACTAAATTTTCAACTTGGAAAAGGGTGAGGGAGGTGGATTGTCTGCCCTCCCATTTTCATACTCTTCTTACGCCCTCCTGTGATGTGTGGTCACGGTTAAGCCACGTCAACATTTTATATTAATTTTTTATAGAAATAATAAAACAAAAAGTAATAGGAATATAAAATGTTGATGTGGCTTAACCGTGACCACACAAACAGGAGGGCATGTGAGAGTATGGAAATGGGGAGGGCAGACAATCTACTTATACTTACTCAAGCTCTAAACACATGACAATATTCCGAATACACCTCAAAATTATTCTCGACGTACATACGAAACATTACTTAATACTTTTTTTTGGTTGTGAAACCAATATTTATTTTTAATTAACTAGCTGTATTACTAACACATAACCTATCCACTTTGTTTATGTGTATAAGTATTACGATTGTATCTGTTGGTGATCTTTAATTAGCAATGGTTCTCCTAATAAATGTAGAACCAAAAAAGGAAATCAAAGAGCTTTGTAAGTGCAAAGTACGATTACGCTTGTAGGCTGGGAGAATTCTTATTGAATTGAAATAGTAATTATGGCCCACGATTTTACGTCCTGTAAAATCGTGGTAAGTGACTAAATCATAAACAGAAAACAAACTTGTCGCTCAAGTATAGGAGGGTTATTAGCACGACCTGGAATAAAACCATAAAAACAAGGAACCCTATCAACTAGGAAATCCCAACAACTTCAACAATAAATCATTGGCAACCAGCAGGTGCAAATCCAACCTTTCCACCAGCGACGTCATACACTACCTGCAACCTCTTCTGTTGAACGTTCCCAATAATCCCGACACTCCTATCATCTTTGTTTCCGGCAAACGCCAAGCAAAACTGCGAAGCACTCTGCTGGACTAATATTCCTGTTGCGTCCACGTCTACCGTAACCCCATTGCCAAACACAAACCCTATCGTTGGAAGGGTTATCGTTTTGAATCCACTGAAGTCGTAACACGTGTCCAGCAGGGAAGAATTCGACTTAGCAGTTGGGTACCTCTTCATCGCTTCTCGAAATGCGTCCCGCAGCGCTGTGTACGCTGTGGCTGGGAGGCGCGTGATGACCGTCCCCGAGTCAATGATTGTCCCCGAAGTCGAAAATACTGAAGCCGAAATTGGCAGTTGACTCCCACCGATGTTGATGCCGACCAGTCCGAGGCTGTAATACGACGTGTCTTGAGATAATGTGGTGAGCGGCGTGAACTTGACGGCGTTACCTGAACGTCCGTTGTCGGAGTTGCCTAAGCTGAGGTAACCGGTGGAGCTTGAAGTGGAGGGGAGGCAGTAGGAGAAGAATCTGTTGTACTTCTGAGCGGTTTGTTCAACAAGGGAGATCTTGCTTCGATCGAGACCGATCAAACCGGCGATGCCCCTAAATAAGCCTTGGTTATTCTGGCCGCAGCCGAAGACAAAACCAGTAAAAACATCTGTTGAAGTCAAAGTTAACTTCTCGCTGGCAAGGAAGCCGACTGTGAAGGAGCGGTCTCTATACCCTTGGCCGTAAATACAGGTGGAGCCGGAACAATTGCTAGCGACACCGGAGGCTGCAAGTTGAGAACACGCGGCGGAGTTGCAGGAGATGTTGGAGTAAGAGGTAGAGAGAGAAGGGTCGAAGATGGGATCTTTCTGTTGGTAACAAGATCCAGCACATGGTCGGCACTGTGTCCAAGTGAGACCGCTGCCGGTGTCGAAGACAAGCGAGAGTTGCTTCTGGGGCGAGCCCAAGCCGACACTGACGATGTAGTTTCCAGAACCAAGTACGCTGCCGGACTGGGCAGGAATCACGGTGGCATCGGATTGTGCAAGTGGGTCGGGGATTTTGTAATTTTTTGGGTCGTTGAAATGGGAGTGAATTGAGTGGACTCGGGCTTCGTCTTGCTTGAGGATTTGTATGTGATATTCATCTTGATCGGAAGGATTACTGTTTGATTTGAGTTGGTGGACTTCGTTGCATGGGCCATGTTTGTGGATCACTTTCAGTACGGATGCCGCCTTATTGTCATGACCTGAATTGAAAAATGTATAGGTTTGTTATTACATACAATTTTTTTTTTTTTTTTAACAAATGATATTATTTACATACTTATGTAATCCCAATTACTTTTATGAAATACAATATGTATATATGGGAACATGATGGTGACACAAGCTGTTTTTACAAATGTTTTTTTATGGATCCCCTTCGTAATATATTTCATCGATCTAAACCGTTTATCTTTTAAGTTTTCCCTCAAATATTTTGTCTACAAAAAATGACCCAGATTTGAAATCATATGACCGTTGGATTAACGATTTAGGTTTTTTTTTTATTTCACTAAAAGATGCACAGTTCAGATCGTTAAAATACATGACGGAATGCGTATAAAATTAAAAATAGAAATATATGATACAAATTTTACCCATAAATATAAACATGCCAAATGTAACATTTTTTACACTAAATAGATTTATTTGAAAAATTAAACTTAAATATGTTGACGTGTAAATATTTCATTACTAAAATACCGACATGGATAAAAATAAAAATAAAAACTTGATAAAAAATTAAAATAAAATAAGATTTCAATCGATGGAATAGAAAAATGAAGGATTTAATCTAATTTTTCTATTAAAATATTTCCATGCACTTAGCACTCATTCAACACCATGCATGCAATGATCCATATATAAAGCAAGTAGAATACGCTCCATTGAGATGGAAAAGACAACATATGTGCATGGATAGAGGAGTTAGCTAGAGAGAGATATGGGATCAACCATTGGTGGAGGGTCTGCAGGTGTTTGCTGGTAGAAGAGAGATGACTTCAACTGTGTAAGTACGTGAAGGGAGGTTGGTTTTTGTATCTCTTACTGCCAAAGAGCAGAGAATTAGGCATAGAAATGCTGATAAACCAATGGAAAATCTAAGGAAGGAGGAGGAGCTAGAAATGGGAGTTGCCATGGATAGCAGATTAGCAAGTCTTCTTGCTATTTCCTCTAGATTATGTTGCTCCTGTAAGCATACGATCTCAACCTTATATACTAATTGGAAATTTGGAAGACATGCAGGGATTGCGCCTGTGTTGTCGGGTTTAATTATTTTTCTGTTGAAAAATACATAGCTTGACCAATTGGTAATTACTCACCACCAGTCTACTCGTCAAAGTCCATAGAGACCCCATATACACCAACGTTCTCAACACGTTCAAGTCAACTATAATACTTCGTTGCATTCCTCAAAGGAATATTAGAGAATATTACTCGAGTTCATCCGATTGTGATTAAGAAATCTCGTTAAACAAATCTTATAATTGAAATTGTTTATTTTTTAATTAAAATTTTTGCTACATTGAAGAGTTTCAAACAATAAATCTAAATTACTCCTACCTATCAACCTAGACCTGCCCACACCACTAGTTTTCTTAATCATAGTTTAAATATGTATCATCTCTACCCAAAAAAAAAAAATATATATATATATATATATAAATAATAATAAGAGAATATTTGTAGTGCATAATGAAAATTTTAAAGTGCTAAATTAGCACTCATTCATCATTTCAACTAATTTTTAATATTAATAGAAGTCGCAGATGATGCTTTATTGCGTAGGGGTGGGTTGGAAAAATCGAAAATAAAAAAAAAAAGGACTGAAAACTGACCAGTAACCGAAAAAAATTAAACCAAAAGTATAAAATCGAACCGAACCGAATAAATTATAAATTAGTATTTTTTTTATTTAAATTAAATTATATGTTAACATCTTCGAAGCCCAATTCCAAACATTAGTTAGTTTCAGCACAATTTACAGAAGCCCAACTTCAAGCCGAAAACATATCAATATTATAATTGTCCATTACCTAAAAGGAAATCCTATGATCAGTATACGGGATGGTACATTATGTGTCATTATATAAATGGTGAGATAAGTGTGTTAAAAAATTAATAACTTAAAACGTAAAATTTCCTACTACTTATATAAAAACACGTGGTGTATCCTCGTGTACCGGTCACAATGAAAAATTTCTCGCCTATTGGACCTATTCCTTTTCTCTCCCGTTCTGCAAATTCTTAGTCAACACCTTCTGTGTGATTCTTGTGAATTTGTTCAAAGAAGGGCTAGGGGATTTGCATGGGTGAAAAGTTGTGGTAGGTATGGTGGGGAATTGCAACTTTATCTCATCTGTGATTCATCAGATTCTACTGTTTTTGCAGAATATTAATCTGTTTCAGTTAGATTTCAGATCCTATAATGTATATGATAATTTTTTTTTTTAATTTGATTGGACTTATTATAACAGGTGTGAATGTCACAGAGCAAAATTCCATTCATTGTCATTTTGGTACATATGAATCCGTTGATTGCTCCGTCACTCAGCAATGAACTTCTTGTGAATGTGTTGACTCTAAAAATTACAAAACCTACGTGGCGCGCAGGCCGAGTAACTAATAAGCTAACTACGTCCTTCGGTTGAATGCGGGGCGTGCCAACTCGTCGGCCGAGCTCGGCCGAGGAGTAAAATTTGTTGATGTCGCTTTGGGTGCGTCGTTGACTTCTCTATCTTGCGATTGCGACCGAGGAAGGAATGCTCTCGGTCTCTGGGTTCTACAGCCTGAAGACAAGGCTGCTAATTCTGCGGAGTTCACAAATCGTCGGAGCCCGATTCGGTCACTGTGATTATATTCGTAAGAGTATAAGCACGTCGAATTGAGACCAAACTATATGGGCACAGGTACTCGAACGTGATGTATGTCTTGATGGTGAACGTAGTTCGGCCGTCGGAATGCCGAACCCTGAAGCTCACTTGCGAGTATCCAATCATAAAACCGCTCGGCGTCCAGTACGCCGAGTAAAGCAACTCGTAACACCTGACTATGCCGAGAAGGCTAGCAAGGTGACCTCTGCCAACAAAGGTTCGAAAACCCTTCTCGACCGAGACTTAGATAGGTAACCGGTCGACCTCGACGCAGTGCTGTTTATCCAAACTGAAGGTGCTTCTTGGTCGGCTGATTCTGCGGCAGCAGTGCTGTTTATCCAAACTGAAGGTGTGTCGGCAGGAAAAGAAAAGGAAAAATCTCAAGGTGTTTGAGAGGTTTTGCGCAGGGCAATTGTATGCTGATTTGAAGGTCCTTTTCTGTTGCATGATCTCTTGTATTTATAGTGCCCCATTCCTTGAAACCAATTCTGATTTGGATTGGGAGTCCTTGTCCCATTTTGCCTCTAACTCGAACAAACCCACTCCTACTGGGATTCTGAATTTTCCTTCTTTTCGGGACTCCATTCCTTGCCGGTCGAGAATCCTGGTCGTACTAGGACTTCCTCGACCTTTCCTACTCATCCGGACTACTTGGGATAGGATTTGGCCGACCCTGCCAGCTTGCCCGGGATTTATTATTCGGCCCATAGTATTTATCATCACCTTGGGCCTAGCACATCCTGCCGCTCGGCCTACCAATAATATTTTGGGCCCAAACAGAATGTTAAAAGAACAAAAATAAAAATAAAAAATTGAACCGAAACCGAAACCAAAACCGAATCGAAAATAACCGAACGAAAAGCAAATCGAATTGAACAGGAAATTCGGTTTGGTTTTTGGTTTTGGTAAAAAAATAGAACCGAATGAAATCGAACCCACCTCTATTACGGTAACAGAAAAGAATTATACATGCACCTTGATGCGAATTTGATTCTCACTTATTATCCTCAATTAATAACTAACTATTATCCTCAAATATCAAAGATATGCATCAAATCAATGAATCATGAGCATGCAGAATAACTCAACAACCACACTGAGGCATGGCTCTTCATGAAGTGGGGTATAGATCTCGTTGCTCCGCCCAGGAAGGCCAAAGGAGACAAAGAATATCTTATAGTAGCAAGTAGCAACGTACTACTTCTCCAAGTGGATTAAAGCAGAGTCTCTCGGATTACTGATGCGGTGGTCAAAGCTTTTGTCAAGAAAAATATCATTTGCCGATTCGGCACTCCACATACCATTCTCACCGACAATGGTCTGCAATTAACCAGCTCCAAGGTCACAGACTAGTACGAAAAATTCGGAATCAACCCTCACACTTAAACAGAAGCTTCAAACTAAACGATCACTCAACGCTTGAAGTAAACACTTGAGCAAAAGAAGCGCAAATGGCCAGAAGTTTTACCCGGAGGTCTATATGCGTATCGCACTCCTGTTTGGAAAGCAACAGGAGAAACTCTGTTTTCCATGGCTTATGGAATTGAAGCTATGATCCTAGTCCAAGTCACAACAATGTCAAACTTGTATACTAAAGAACGAACTGAATTGAAAAATGTCGGAATTCTCTAGTTCGAACTCGACTTTGCGGAAGAGCACAGGGAATGCTCCCAAGTCCGCTTGCAGCCTATCAACAACAAATTCGGTCATACTGCAACAAAAGGAGTTAAACCTCGAAACTTTCAAAGTGGATACCTTGTTTTAAGGGAAGTCTTCGGGAACACCAAAGTACCTGCAGAGGGCAAGCTCAGGACAAACTGGGAAGGTCTATACATGGTCCTTAGAGTAAGAGGCAAAAGAACATACAATCTTACACAGATGGATGGAACTCCAATCCTTAAGAGGTTGAATATTGCCAAACTCTGACGATATTATTAAGAACCTCAATGTCGTTCGTCTACCCGTAAATATTGAGAAACAACTCCAAAGCTTGCCTAAATCAAGGCACCTTTGCCAAAGATGAACCATGAGGTAGACAGACATTGTATCATCTTTCCTTAGAACTACACTAGTGATTTGATTTAGGTCTGCTGAAATTATGGTCGATCGAATTATGGCTTGAGTGTGCTCTGCATTTTGTAGTCCGTTTGCATCAACAGTAACCGGCTGACGGTTCTATAATGGCCAGAAGATAATAGGAGATTGAACTGACTGCCCAATTTCGGTTGTCGTTGCGGCGGATAAGCATATCTTTGGTAGGCACCGAGGCTGGCATGACCAAACCACTCGTTGGAATACTAGATGGAATGATTATAGCGGAATGAGGTCTAGTCATTATCACCTCATTTAGACTTGGAGTTGTGGCATGCTGCTGTTACCATTCCATTACCGCGCGGACTATATCTTCCATTCCTTTGAACGAATCACTCGCCGTCACTTTCCGGCATTACTCTCTCTTCGTCTCCTCTCACCACTTCCAGTGGTTGCTGTTATTGCTGTTGTGATTGCAGCATTGTTGGAGGTGGCTGTACGTAACAACGATGGTGATGGTTATGACAACGGTGGTGTAAGGTTAGTGGTTGTAGTGGTAGGTGGTGTTCATCACCTTGATCTCCAAGGAAAAAAAATATATGTAGAATGATAAATTATGTCATTTAAAAAAATTAATGAAGGTTATTATAGGAATTAACAATATTCATTAAAGATTTAGTTCCCTTTTTTTACAAAAGTAGCTTTTAAAAGCAATATACATGTTACTTTTAAAAACAATTAACAAGCTGCTTTTGAAAGTTGTTGTCCGGAAGTTATTATTTTAAAATTAATTATAATATTTTATTTTTATCTAACATTTTTTATTTCTTAACTTTAAAGTGAAACAGATTTTTTATATAAAAATAATAATAATAACAAAAGGGAGCCTAAAACACTTACTCTTTAGACATTTGTATGTATTACCCACATTGTTTACGTGTACTACAATTATATCCATAAAGGATCATCAATTCATAATGAGTAATGCTATGTAGATCAAATTTTTTAAATTAAATTGCAAACCAAATAATGTATTACCAATAAGAAATAAGTATGTTAATCGATACTTAATTAATAATCCAGTAATCTACAATCACATCATTTAATTTACAAATTTAATTTAAAAAATTTGATTTCTCTAGCATTACTCATTCATAATTGTTCATTGAATCGATCAGGAGCATCCAGCAGGGGGGCAAATCCCACCTTTCCCCTAGCAACGTCATACCCCACATGCAACCTCTTCTGCTGAACATTCCCAATAATCCCAATGTCCCTATCATCCTTGTTTCCTGCAAAAGCCAAGCAAAACTGCGGAGCACTCTGCTGAAAAAAATATCCCGGCAGCGTCCACGTCCACCGTAACCCCGCCGCCAAACACAAATCCTATCTTTGGATACGACATCGTTTGGAATCCGCTGAAATCGTAACACGTGTCCAGCAAGTCGAGTTAGCCGACGGGTACCTCTTCATTGGTGCCTGAAATGCTCCCCGCAGTGCGGCGTATGCCGTGGCCGGGAGGCGCGTGATCACCATCCCTGTGTCGATAATGGTCCCGAAAGTCCGAAGCCGAAATAGAAAGTTGACGCCCGCCGACGTTGATGCCAACCAGTCTGAGGCCGTAAACCCCTGGACCTTGAGATAATGTGGTCAGCGGTGTGAATTTGACGGTCTTTCTCGAACCTTTGCCACCAGCTTTGCCGAAGCTGAGGTAACCGGTAGAGCTTGAAGTGGATGGGAGGCAGTAGGAGAAGAACCGTTTATATTTGTCGGCGGTTTGTTCGACTATGGAGATATTGCTTCGGCCGAGACCGAGTAAACCGGCGATGCCCCTAAATAAGCCTCGGTTGTTCTGGCCGCAGCTGAAGACAAAACCGTTAAAAACGTCTGTTGAAGTCAGAGTTAGCTTCTCTTTGGCCCAGAAGCCGACTGTGAAGGAGCCGTCTCCAAACCGTTCGCCGTAAACACAGGTGGAGGCGGAACAACTGCTAGCAACACCGGAGGCTGCGAGCTGAGAACAGGCGGCAGAGTTGCAGGAGATGTTGGTAGAGAGAGAGGGGTCGAAGATGGGTCTTTCTGTGGGTAACAAGACCGAACACAAGGTTGGCATTGTGTCCAAGTGATGTCGCTGCCGGTGCCGAATAAGAGCGTGAGTTCCTTCTTAGGCGAGCCCAAGCCCATGCTGACCATGAAGTCGCCATAGCCCACTAAGGTCGCCTGACTGGGCGGGGATGACGGTGGCATCAGATTGTTTGAGTGGTCCTTCAGGGATTCTGTAGGTTTTGTTTCCAATGTTGAAACGGGAGTGGATCGAGCCGACTCAGGCTTCATCTTGCTCAAGGATTTGTGTGAGGTCCTCATCCTGATCAGTAGTACTGCTTTTTGGTTTACGTAGGCGGAGTTGATTGCATGGCCCATGCCTGTGTACCACTTTTAGTACTGATGCCTTGTTATATTGTTATGACCTAAATTGGAATGTATATAGGAGTTCAGTTATCCAGATTCACAATTATTTTCATATATGCGTGTGTGTATATATATATAATTATATATTCATATAAATCCTTAAGCTGTAAACAAGCTTTAAGTAGGTGAAATAGTCACGCAATGAGATAAATTTATATAGAAATGTGAGACGTGAAGTCTAGTTTTTCTTGTAGCCATAATATTGTATAGAAATATATATGTTTAGTATGCTATTTAAACATACAAACTTGACATAACTCGTAATCTCTAATAAAGGTGAGTATTACGATTATATATGAGACTCGCCTGAGAGTATGTAAGCAAATATGTTAATTTTACTCTTCTACACACACACTATATATATATATATGTGTGTGTGTGTGTGTGTGTGTGTGTGTGTATTTGTAGCTGGAAGAGTAATATTCATGCACCATTCCAATTACTCCATGAATGCAGGTGTAAAACGAAGCAGAGTGCGATGCATTAAGATTGAAGAGACAACATGCAAGCATGGATAAATATATGGATAGGTAGAGAGACACGTATGTATGCACAATATATAAAGGGTTGGAAATTTAATTAAGTTATATGGCATTGACCTTTGGGAGAGGGACTGCAGGTTGCAGCTGGTAGAAGAGATTCCACTTCAACAGTGAAGGTGAGTTTTGTTTTCTCCTTCAGCCAACGAACAGAGAATTAGGCATAGAATTGAAGAGAAACCAATGAAAAACCTAAGGAATAATAACAATGATCTAGAAATGCGAGTTCCCATAGATATAAGTTATAACAAACCCAGAATATGTTGCTCCGTGAATGTAAGCATACGATCTCTTCCTTATATACTGATGGGAAGACAGGAATGTCAATTTACTGGGGATCTTGGGTTAATTTACATAATTTCCTCTCGGTTTAAATTTGCTGTTGATGATAAGCATGTAGTGGATCAAATGGTAATTACATACGATATAGTTTGTGGAATTTACTTTGTTGGTTGAGTGGAGTTACAGTAGTTCAACCTAGACTCCACATACCATACATACGGACGTCCTCAACACGTTCAGGTCCACAACCCCTTGTTTCTTTCCATCCTCAACACTTTCAGGTCCAATCTAACCCTTTGTTTTCTTTCCATCAAGGCCCACTCGACCTTAACATTAATTCGGTAATTTCTTGCATTCCCTCAAGGAGTATAATAGTACTACTCGAGTTCACGCAATGTGATTAAAGAAACTATTTATTTTCTTAATCACCATTTACATATGGAAAAGGCTAGGGATATTAAATTTGTAAACTAAATTTGCAAACTAAATAATGTGTCACAAATAGAAACTAAACACGTTAACTAACACTTAAGTAATAATTCAATTATCAACATCCACATCATTTGGTTTATAAATTTGGTCTCTCTAGCATTACCCTTTAAACAAGCCTTTTAACAAGAGGGATCCCATTTTTCTAAAAAAATGGGAACACCCTCTTGACCGTTGGATTGACTTTAATGAAATTGTATGGTTGAGATTAAATCACAGATAACACAATCTCAACCACACAATTTCATTAAAAGCCAATCTAACGGTCAAGTGTCCCCATTTTAAAAAAAATAGGGATTCCTCTTGTTAAAGGATTCCACCCTTTAAATATATATCATATCTAATAAAAACTATCACATTATATGTCATTTAGTCATTGTATGTACATAATTGACAGATATCGTAAGAACCTTAGGGCGCGTATTAAGATTTACATGGACTTCTGTTGAGTTTTTAAAGTGATAAACTTTCATGGCAATAAGGCTGATGGCGATGATGGATGGAGGAGATGGTTATGGTAAGGTGGTGGTGCCGACATGGTGGTAGAAGTAGTGATAATGATAGTCATTGCATTTTAGTGGGTGGTGAAGTATATCCTAAAAAAATTTAGTAAAAATAAAATTCATCAAAATCTGTGGGGAAGAGGTTGAATTTCTCATGACAAAAAATTACCATAAAAGAGCAAACTCCATTAAAATCCAAAACGATTTAAAATCCTTTAAAATAATTGAATACACCTTAACTTTTGTAAACTCACAAAAAAGTTATAATTAAATACCATAGGGTTTTTATAGACTTTTTAAAAGTTACAAAAAGTTTTTATCCAATACATGATGACTCTTGTTTACTCTTTAAAGTCTATTTATATTTTTTTTAATCAAACCTTAAAGTATATATTGAATACCCTTGGATTTGAGAGTCAAGCAAAGCACATCAATCTCCATACACAACGCACTCCCTTATTGTACAAAACCGTCAATTTGGTTAAACATATAAATTATTAAAGGGTTTTCTAATTGGAAAAATTAGTATCCAGTTCCTAGTTATTAATGTTCTTTGACTGAAACTTTATTAGTTTTCAAAGTTTGATCCTGTCCCACATTAATGTAATAATGAATTTATATGTCAGTTACAAAAATTTTTAAAATAAAAATTAATAATAGATTTAGAATTTTAATACTCACACCTTTATTAAACTCCTAACTAATTTTCAATTCAAAACATTCCAAAATAAATAAAAAATTAGAATAAGTTTGTACCCATTAGCTTTTTTTTTTTTTTTTTTTTTAATCTTATATGTACCCATTCATGTAATTTTTTTTAAAATTTTTTAATCTTAAAATGTACTCATTCTTAAATATTCCTATTTGTTATGTGTAAAATGTATCGTTTTTTTTAGGGAGTTTTAACGAAAAACCCACGGTACTGTTCACTTTAACGAAAAACCACATTTTTACACTAAAAAGTCAAACCTGGTACTATTCACTTTACCCTTTATTTTGTCCTTATCATTAAAACTCAAAGTTTTCAAGCCCTTTTCATTAGTTTTCCTTCTTTTTATTTTTTATTTTTTATTTTATTTTATTTTTATATATATATAAAATGTATTCAATTTTTTTCTAATCCACTTTTAAACTTATATGGGTACTGTGACATCCCACATCATCCAGGGGAGTGATCCTTATATGTATATTCCTATCTCTACCTAGCACGTTGGGAGCTCACTGACTTCGGGTTCCATCGGAACTTCGAAGTTAAGCGAGTAGCACACTAGAGCACTCCCATGATGGGTGACCCACTGGGAAGTTCTTGTGTGAGTTCCCAGAAACAAAATCGTGAGGGTGTGGTCGGGGCCCAAAGCGGACAATATCGTGCTACGGTGGTGGAGCGGGCCCGGGATGTGGTGGACCCTGAGCCGGGATGTGATAATTTGGTATCAGAGCCTAACCCTGGCCGTGGTGTGCCAACGAGGACGTCGGGCCCCTAAGGGGGGTGGATTGTAACATCCCACATCGTCTAGGGGAGTGATCCTTATATGTATATTCCAATCCCTACTTAGCACGAGGCTTTTTGGGAGCTCATCGGCTTCAGATTCCATGGGAACTCCGAAGTTAAGCGAGTAGCGCGCGAGAACACTCCTATGATGGGTGACCTACTGGGAAGTTCTCGTGTGAGTTCCCAGAAACAAAACCGTGAGGGCGTGGTCGGGGCCCAAAACGGACAATATCGTGCTACTGTGGTGGAGCGGGCCCGGGAAGTGGTACTGTGACATCCCACATCGCCCAGGGGAGTGATCCTTATATGTATATTCCTATCTCTACCTAGCACGAGGCCTTTTGGGAGCTCACTGGCTTCGGGTTCCATCGGAACTCCGAAGTTAAGCGAGTAGCGCACGAGAGCACTCCCAGGATGGGTGACCCACTGGGAAGTTCTCGTGTGATTTCCTAGAAACAAAACCGTGAGGGTATGGTAGGGGCCCAAAGCGGACAATATCGTGCTACGGTGGTGGAGCGAGCCCGGGGTATGGTGGGCGCATGGGCCCCAGATGAGTGATCTTTATATGTATATTCCTATCTCTACCTAGCACGAGGCTTTTTTAGGAGCTCACTGGCTTCGGGTTCCATCGGAACTCCGAAGTTAAGTGAATAGCACGCGAGAGCATTCCCATGATGGGTGACCCATTGGGAAGTTCTCGTGTGAGTTCCTAGAAACAAAACCGTGAGGGTGTGCTGGGGGCCCAAAGTAGACAATATCGTGCTACGGTGGAGTCAGGCCCGAGATGTGGTCCCGCCCGGGCCGGGATGTGACAATTTGGTATCAAAGCCTAATCCCTGGCCGCGCGTGTGCCGATGAGGACGTTGAGTCCCCAAGGGGGGTAGATTGTGACATCCCACATCACCTAGGGGAGTGATCCTTATATGTATATTCCTATCTCTACCTAACACGAGGCTTTTTGGGAGCTCACTGGCTTCAGGTTCCATCGGAACTTCAAAGTTAAGCGAGTAGCGCGCGAGAGCATTCCCATAATGGGTGACCCACTGGGAAGTTCTCGTGTGAGTTCCTAGAAACAAAACTGTGAAGGTGTGCTGGGGGCCCAAAGGGGACAATATTGTGCTAGGGTGGAGTCGGGTCTGGGATGTGGTCCCGCCCGGGCTGGGATGTGACAATTTGGTATCAGAGCCTAATCCCTGGCCGCGTGTGTGCCGACGAGGACGTCAGGCCCCCAAGGGGGGTGGATTGTGACATCCCACATCGCCTAGGGGAGTGATCCTTATATTTATATTCCTATCTCTACTTAGCACGAGGCTTTTTGGGAGCTCACTGGCTTCGGGTTCCATCGGAACTTCGAAGTTAAGCGAGTAGCGCACGAGAGCACTCCTAGGATGGGTGACCCACTGGGAAGTTCTCGTGTGAGTTCCCAGAAACAAAACTGTGAGGGTGTGGTAGGGGCCCAAAGCGGACAATATCGTGTTACGGTGGTGGAGTGGGCCCGGGGTGTGGTGGACCCCGGGCCGGGATGTGACAGGTACATTTTTTTTTCTTTGATTTTGAGAATGTATCCATGTCAAGTGTAATTGAAGAAATTTACTAATGTTATTAAGCCTAATATCTTTTTTTTTTTTTTTTTTTTTTGTGATTTTTGAAGAATGTACCCATGTTTTGGTACAATAATTTTTTTGATTAATTTAGATGAATGTACCCATGTTTACACACACACACACACAATAGTATAATTTATATTTTAATATTTTTAATCCCACAAATTATGGTTTTTTATTTAAAATCTCATTAATATAAACAACTATAAATTTCAATTTTTAATTTAAAAAATATAGTAACATTCATAGAAATAAATTGTCACATTAATTTCAAGAACTTCGATCAGAAAATATTCATACGCATCCAAAGTCTTCCTTTCTAATTTTATGTATATGAATACAATGAGAGTTAATTACAAGGGCAATGGACAAGCCAGTGCACACAGTAGTAGTGCACTAATTATCTCAGTGCACTTGGAATTTGCATATAACCAAAGCCCATGTCAAATTTCCACAGTGCATTGATCATATATATGAATTTTCATTGGGATATCCTCAGGCGTAGTTCCAACTTCCACATATATGGATGCCCTTTCTAAGTCATGAGTCGTCCACTTATCTCTACCAAGATTAAGATTTCTTACAATTGTTCAATGCAACAAGAAAAGTCTGAATTTAATTACGAAATATATTGCTTACTTTGGGACTACTTTAAGAAAGTGTCACGCATATAAGCACATAAAAGTATTAACATGTAAACAATCTACGTCATTTTTGTGTATGACCCAAAAATTTCCATGTTTAATGATTATTTTTCAGTATTAGATTGATATGTCGTTAATTTTGATTCGATATACTGTTATGTGATCAACATTTCTTTAAAAAAAAGTACAAGGATATAAACCTTATCCTAATAATAAAATATAAAAGAATAAAAGGGCGAGACATAAATCTAATTCTCATGAAAGCAAAAATAAAAATACAAGAAAAATAGAAGGAGAGACATAAAGTTGAGCCATCTTGAAAACAAAAGAAAAAAGAAAAGAAAAGAGGGAGATGAGCTTTTACTCTAATAAATTTCCAAAATTAATACAAGTTAACAAATGTTTTGGATTTGACTCGGGAGTGGATCGAGCTGACTCGATCTTGGTCTTGACTTAAGATTTGAACATGAGAGTCTTGGTTTTATGTTGGTTAAGTTGAGAACGTGGCCACTTTCTACGCTGATGCCCTGTTCTTAATTGAAAAATATATTCAAACGTCTAAAAAGATAAAAAGGGGTTTGAATGGTTGAAATACGATCTATAATAAGCTTTACAACTAGTTTTCCTTTCTATAAAAAAATGAGGACCCTTTTAGATAAAGGCTCTGTTAAAACATGTATTATTACATTTAAATTCACAGTTATATCCATTTTGTGAGTATTTTGAGTAAGTTTTTGGTGTATTTGGAACCCTGTTATGTGGTACCACTTAAATTTCTCTAGGAAATCATGGACCCAAAAATAATGTCACCAAAAAATCTTTTTAGCATTTTAAAAACACTTTTAAACGAATTCTAATTTAATTCGTCGATATTTTTCTTCATATGTAAAATGAAATACCTCAAAGAAAATGATGTTTTTGTAGTTAGTTGCAACGTTATTGCTTGCATCCCATGAAGATGATCTTTTAGTATTACTGTTACCAAAGTGGTTTACTTCAATTTTCGTCAAATTATTTTTTGTCAATTTTAATAACTTGGCCTCTACATGTAGGTCACGTTCTACCATAGTTTTCTTTTTATGTTCAAATTTCACTTTTCTTTGTTTGGATGAAGAAAATAAATTTAAAATTTAGACAAAAGTCAGAATTTATACATTAACATGCACAAATTTTTTTGTTTGGATTCATAAACATAAAAATTTGGAATTTCCAAGTGAAAAGAAAATCTCGAAATTTGAGACTTCCAATTTCCAAATTTAAATTATATATTAATAGTTGTCATTGTGAATTTTCATGAGGGGAAGTTTAAAAAACTTAAAAAAAAAAAATGAAACTAAATTATTAGTGACCATCATTGTTAGTCCCATCACTGTTGTCGCCACCACCACTTGTCATGACCACTGTTGCCGCCATTGCTACCCACCATCACCACCACTGCAACCACTGATCATTGTCATCGCCGCCACCACCACCATCATGACCAATTATCATCATCGTCTTTACTGCCGCCACCACCCACCATCGTCATTGCCACCACAGTTGACGCCACCACCACCACCAACCACCTCTGTTAGTACATTTCCTTACTATTATATCTCATATATACACATTAAATTATGTATTTGAATTCCCTTATCTGTTTAGATTAGCCAAAAATGTAAATTCACAAATTCTTAAAAATAAATTTTATTCATTTTAAATTCCATCATTTTGAAATTTCTTGAAAATCTTTAATCGTCATCCAAACTTATTAGAATTATGGTAATATCACACTAAGTGAACCCAAATTTTTATTGATGCAAGTCCCCTACTTTTTCACACACAACATAATTATTGTTTCATGGCTTGATTTTGCATTATTCCAACTTATTGAGTGAGACTGGTGGATATAGAAAAATTATAGTATCGCAACGACAGAAACTACTTGCTTTTATTTCTTATTTCTATATAAGTTGCTGCTTGCGTACTTGAATTCTTTTTTACCTATTACACACACAAACCAATTGTCACTGTATAATTTGTGCCAATTCGTCTATTTGTATCATCATGTGTACCACTTTTCTAATAGAAATGGAAACCACATGCATGACGGGTCCTACCTCTATTACGAAGATGGTACAACTAGGTGATAAGTGTAGCATTACTCTAAAACTTGCTATATGTTGCTGCTGCTGGCTTAATCAAACTTTTTAGCCAGCCTAATTAAGCAAACTAATCACATAAGCCCTCAGGCTCAGGGGCATCCTGCAGGGGCAAATCCGATATTGCGACCACCTACATCATACACCACCTGCAGCCTTTTCTGCTGAACGTTCCCAAATATCCCAAGGTCGTTATTGTCGCTGTTCCCGGAAAACGCCAGGCAAACTTGATCGACACTCGCCCAGTACAATATCCCCGTTACGTCCAAATCCAACGTCATCCCGCCCTAGAAAGCAAACGCAATCTTCGGATACGTCACCGTTTCGACGTTGATGAAGTTGTAGCAAGTGTCGAGAATAGAAAGAGCCGGAGCTGACGTGTAGCTCTTCATCCCCTGCCGAAACGCGTCCCGCAGTGCCGTGTACACCGCAGCCGGCAGACGCGTGATCACCGTCCCAGAATCTATAATCGTCCCCGAGGAGGAAAAAATTGTACGGGAAATAGGTAATGTTTTCCCGCCAACGTTGATCCCGACGACGTCGAGGTCGTAAAACGACCCGCTTTCAGAAATGTCGGCGAAGGGCGTGAATTCCACGGCCTTGTAAGATTTGCTTCCTTTGCCGAACCTGAGGTATCCGGTTCCGCTTGATGTGGAGGGGAGGCAGTAGGAGAAGAACCATTTGTATTTCAAGGCGGATTGCTCGACGAAGGAGATTTTATTCCGGCCCAGACCGAGCAAACCGGCGGTTTCGCAGAAGTGGCCTTTGTTTCTCTGGCCGCACCCGAAGAAAAACCAGTTAAAAACATCCGTCAACGGCAGGCTCAGCCTCTCTATCCCGAAATATACGACGGAGTAGGACCGGTCTCCGTACTGAATGGTGTAGATGCATGTGGAGGTGGTGGAGCAGCGGGGGGTGTATCCTGTGGCTGACCTCAGCTGGGCACAAATGACAGAATTGCAGGAGACGTTCATGTATGAGGAGGAGGTTGCGGGGTCGAAAATGAGGGAGAGCTGCTTCTTGGGGGAGCGCAGGCCGACATTGACAATGTAATTGCCCGATCCCACTACTATTCCAGACTGGGCCGGGATGGTGGTGGCGGCAGATGGACAGAGTTTGCCGACAGTGGTTGTAGATAGTGATTTCTTGGTGTTGAATCGGGAGTGGATTGAGTCGACTCGGGCTTGGTCCCGGTTGAGGATTTGGGCATGAGTTGGAGTTTTGGATTTGTTCTTGTTGATTCGAGAGCATGGTCCGTGCTCGTGTACCACTTTTGGTACCGATGAAGATGATGACTCCTTGCTCTCATCACCTGAATTCAAATAGATGATTCACAATTAGTTACACAAAGTTCGTTTTGAGGAATTACTTTGAATTGTAATATAACAATTTCTACAAACTTTTTTAACAAAAGCATTTTTCAAAAGGAAAAAAAAAAAAAAAAACACGCTTATGAGCGGAAATACTTCAACAAGGTAACATTTTCTTAAGGTCCCTTTTCATTGAATATGAAAACCCAATTTATTTAGGTGTGTGATATCTACACATCTCTTTTTACTTCTCACACACCTCTCATCAATTTCGGTCATTTGATATTCTTCAATTTATTTGGTCCAAATGTCGAAAATTAAGAAGATGTGTGAGAAGTAAACAGGAGTGTGTGGATAACACACCCCTTTATTTATGTCTTTAGTATGTAACATTTGCTTATAACGGGTGGCGTTTGTGAAACATTCATCTATCTAGTCTCTATACTCTTTGCATTATTTCGTAAATGACGGCACCATGCATCAATATTGAGTTTAAATCTTCTACACTCAAAACTCTATTTGGCTTCTCTGTGACCCATAATGTTAGACAAATAAGGAATATGGTTGGAGTCCTTGTGTAATTGTATATAATATTATTATTGGAAGAATAAGCCGTCCTACAGCCGTCAAGCCGTCCTACCTTGTCCTACCTACACACTAGCCGACCTACAGCCGTCAAGCCGTCCTACAACCGTCCTACCTTGTCCTACCTACACACTAGGACGGCTACCTTGTCCTACCTACACACTTGTATCATGTATATATATCCTTGTAATCTTGTAGAAAAACACAATGAGAAAAAAAGCATTCTCTTCCATTTTTCCACATTCACGTATCAATAACAAATATATTTTTTAGCCTACATACCTTTTTCTACATGGTATACAGAGCAGGTTTATAACCCTAGCCCTAATTTTTTTTTTTTCGGCAGCTTTCTCTGCCGTTCCCATGGCTGACTCTTCTTCTTCCGATGGTGTTTTTTCCCTTCATCATTTCGACCACCCGAATCTTGTCCTTGTATCCAAGAAGTTGAATGGTGATAACTACACATCCTGGGCCCGTGGCATGCAGCTTTCCTTGAGTGCCAAGAATAAACTTGGTTTCATCACTGGCGATATCCAAGAACCTTCTTCCTCCGACGACCCTGATGCTCACGCGGCTTGGCGTCGTTGCAATGACATGATTCTCTCTTGGCTTCTGCATTCCTTGGAACCTGACCTTCAAGAATCTGTGCTTTTTTCCACCTCTGTCCAAGCTGTATGGGATGATCTTCGCGAACGCTTCTCTCAGAGTAATGCTCCACGCATCTTCCAACTCAACCGGGAATTTGCTACAATTTCTCAAGGTTCTTCTTCTATCTCCGCCTATTTTACTCGCCTGAAAGCTCTCTGGGATGAGCTTGCTTCTTATAATGATGGCTGCACGTGCTCTTGCAATGCCAAGCATGACCGTCAACAACACATGCAATTTTTAATGGGCCTCAACGAATCCTTTGCTGCTGTTCGTGACCAAATTCTTTTAATGAATCCCATTCCCACTATTCGTCAGGCCTGTTCCTCGGTGTCTCAAGCTGAAAAACAACGTTCCCTGGGCATCCTCCGCTCTGTCGATCAACCTGCTGCCATGGCTGTTCGTGGCCCGTCTCGTCCCTCCTCTGCTCGTCCTCCCCTCCACTGCACCTACTGCAATTTTGATTATCATACCCGAGACACCTGCCATAAACTTCATGGCTATCCCGTTGGCTATCCCCTCCATGGCCAACCGTGGCGACCACCGCGCCGTGCCACTGCTTCCAGTTCTTCCCGCAGCCATGCACCTTCCAGTCCTCCCCGGCAGCCACGGTTTTCTGCTTCCCGGCCCCATAATTTCACCCAGGCCCATCACATGCAAGGCACCCAGGCCCCCGCCTCCTCTTCTACTCTAGCGACCCACCAAGTGCACGGGGCCCAGCCCACTTTGCATGACTTGCAGCTTGCCATGCCTGACCTCTCTGCCGAGCAGCACTCCCGTGTTCTAGCTGCTCTACGTGACACCACCACCCCTCCTCAGGCCAATGCCGTGCTCACTACTGATTTTGCCCAAGGTTTGTTACCTGTCACCTCTCGTCATGGTCAATGGATTCTTGACAGTGGTGCTACGGATCATATTACTTCTTCCACTTCATGTTTGGTTAATCGTTCTCCTTCACATTTGCCGCCTGTTTCTTTACCTAGTGGTGCTTCCGCTCCCATTACTTTTACCGGCACTCTTCCTTTAAATTCATCAGTTACTTTGAAGGATGTTTTATGTGTCCCTAATTTCCGAGTGGACCTTTTATCGGTTGGTAAACTTACAGATGGATTATTGTGTTCCATAACCTTCTTTCCTTCTTGGTGTGTTTTGCAGGACTTGGTTTCGAAGGCGATGATTGGTGTGGGTAAGCGACGTGGCGATCTGTATTACCTTGTGGCCCTTACCTCTTCTCTCCCCACCCGTCAACCTCTCTGCAACATCATTACCATCCCCTCCTCCCTCTGGCATAGGCGTCTTGGTCACCCCTCCTCCACTCGTTTGCAAGCTTTAGCATCTAGCTCTCTTAATTGTCCTTTTGATTCTAGTCATATTTGTGATGTTTGTCCGTTGGCAAAACAAACTCGTCAACCTTTTCTTTTGAGTTCAATTTCATCAACTTTCCCTTTTGCTTTAATTCATTGTGATATTTGGGGCCCGAATCGTCAATCTTCTCTTTCTGGTGCTCATTATTTCTTAACCATTGTGGATGATTTTTCTCGCTTTACGTGGGTCTTCCTCATGAAACATAAATCCGACACTCAACAATTAATTAAGGATTTTTTTGCTTATGTCACTACCCAATTCCGCACTACCATCCAATGCATTCGTACTGACAATGGTGGTGAATTTTTATCTCTTCGTAGTTTTTTCTCTGATCATGGGGTGCTTTTACAAACTTCTTGTGTTTATACCCCCCAACAAAATGGTGTTGTTGAAAGAAAACATCGTCATCTTCTTGAAACCGCTCGCGCCCTTCGTTTTCAATCCCATATTCCTATCAAGTTTTGGGGGGAATGTGTTCTTACCGCTACTTATCTCATCAATCGTCTCCCTACCCGTCTTCTCCATCATAAATCCCCATTTGAGGTTCTCTTTTCGAAAACCCCATCTTATGACCACTTCCGCGTCTTTGGTTGTCTGGCATATGCCACCTCTGTCACTCCCACCACCAAATTTTCCCCTCGGGCTCATCGTTGCATTTTTCTCGGTTATCCTCATGGACAAAAGGCCTATACCCTTTATGATCTCGACAATCACCGCATTTTCACTAGTCGAGACGTCATCTTTCACGAAACTACTTTCCCTTATGCCGTTTCTCACCCTTCTATCCCATCCTCT
This sequence comes from Pyrus communis, assembly GCF_963583255.1. Classification (NCBI taxonomy): domain Eukaryota; kingdom Viridiplantae; phylum Streptophyta; class Magnoliopsida; order Rosales; family Rosaceae; genus Pyrus; species Pyrus communis. The sequence continues at coordinate 2,918,509 of NC_084817.1, forward strand.
TCGCCTACCCTACCCATCCCACCCCCTCTGGACTTTACATATAACCCACCCCTTCCTGCCCCGACGCCTCACCCTCCTCCACCTTCCTCCCCTTCCACGTCTCCCACAGATTCCCTTGCTGCCCCATTACCCGTTCCTCCCCATGCCCCTGCCCTCTCGGCATCCCCTCCTTCCCCCCCGCTACTTCCTTACCTTTCACCCTTTTACCCACGGACATCCCTACCCCCCCACTACCTACCAATCCTCCCCTTCCCCGCACCTCTTCCCGTGCCCATAAACCTCCATCCTATTTAAAAGACTACGTTTGCTCGCAGGTGATTTTGCCATCCCACCCATCTTCGACTTCGCAACCCGGTTCTACACAAGGTACGCGATATCCACTTTGTAATTTTCTCTCTTATCACCGTTACTCTCCCAGGCATTTTTCTTACATTAACTCTGTCAGTCGGACTGTGGAGCCTTCCTCCTTTGCCGAGGCTGCCATTGACCCCAATTGGCAACGTGTTATGACTGAGGAGCTTCAAGCTTTACATGCTAATGGTACTTGGACTTTAACTTCCTTGCCCCCTGGCAAAATTCCCATTGGTTGTAAGTGGGTGTACAAACTCAAGCACAATTCCGACGGCTCTATTGACCGCTACAAAGCTCGTTTGGTTGCTAAAGGCTTCACTCAGGCTGAAGGTATTGATTATCATGACACTTTTTCTCCTACTGCTAAGATGATTACGGTGCGTTGTCTTCTTGCTCTTGCTGCTAGTCAGTCTTGGTCTCTTCATCAGCTTGATGTTAATAATGCTTTCTTACATGGTGACTTACATGAAGAAATCTATATGTCTCCTCCTCCTGTTCTTCGGCGACAGGGGGAGAATTTTGTGTGTCGCCTTCACAAGTCACTGTATGGTCTTAAGCAGGCTTCTCGCCAATGGTTTGCCAAATTCACTAATGCCATCATTTCTGCCGGTTTTCAACAATCCAAAGCTGACTATTCATTGTTCACTAAAAAATCTGGTATTTCTTTCACAGCTTTGCTCATTTATGTGGATGATATTGTGATTACAGGCAATGATGCTAGTGCCATTAATTCTCTGCTGTCTTTTCTCCGTGATCATTTTCGGATAAAAGACCTTGGTGATTTAAAATATTTTTTGGGTATTGAGGTTTCTCGTTCCAAACAAGGGATTTATATTTCTCAACGCAAGTATGCATTAGAGATTCTCAAGGACTATGATTTTTTTGGGAGCACGACCCATTGCTTTTCCTATGGATGACACAAAATTATCTGATAAAGGAGAACTTCTCAAGGATCCTGAAAAGTATCGACGATTAGTAGGTCGGTTAATATATCTCACTATCACTCGGCCGAATATCACCTATTATGTGCATGTTCTAAGCCGTTTTATGCACGAGCCAAGGATATCTCATATGGATGCTGCGCTTCGTATTGTTCGTTATTTGAAGGCTACTCCAGGTCAAGGTTTATTATTTCGTTCTGACAACCAGACCAAGTTAACTGCGTTTTGTGATTCTGATTGGGTAGGTTGCCCTATCACTCGCCGTTCGACTACTGGGTATTGTGTATTCTTGGGCGGTTCTTTGATTTCTTGGCGGACGAAACGACAGAAAACCGTTTCGCTCTTTTCAGCAGAGGCGGAATATAGGGCCATGGCAGGTGCTTGTTGCGAGATAGTTTGGCTTCGTTTTTTGTTGAAGGATTTGAACATTCCTTTGGATGGTCCTTCCATTTTATTTTGTGATAATCAAGCAGCGTTACATATAGCTGCCAATCCTGTTTTTCATGAACGAACTCGTCACATTGAGATGGATTGTCACTTTATACGAGATAAGATTGTAGATGGCACAATAGAGACCAAGCATGTGGGTACGACACAACAGTTGGCAGACTTGTTTACCAAACCTCTTGGGAAAGAAAAGTTTTCGGGTATGTTACGCAAGTTGGGAGTTCTTGACATCCACTCTCCAACTTGAGGGGGAGTGTTAGACAAATAAGGAATATGGTTGGAGTCCTTGTGTAATTGTATATAATATTATTATTGGAAGAATAAGCCGTCCTACAGCCGTCAAGCCGTCCTACCTTGTCCTACCTACACACTAGCCGACCTACAGCCGTCAAGCCGTCCTACAACCGTCCTACCTTGTCCTACCTACACACTTGGACGGCTACCTTGTCCTCTACAGCCGTCCTACCTTGTCCTACCTACACACTAGGACGGCTACCTTGTCCTACCTACACACTTGTATCATGTATATATATCCTTGTAATCTTGTAGAAAAACACAATGAGAAAAAAAGCATTCTCTTCCATTTTTCCACATTCACGTATCAATAACAAATATATTTTTTAGCCTACATACCTTTTTCTACACATAAGGCCGTCTTTGTCGTACATGCTTACGTGGCCATGAATAACCAAAGAACATGCATGGTTTGTGGATATATTAATTGGTTTAGCACCAAAAGAAAAAGAAAAAAAGTTTTTATATCTTATGATTTCATGTTTCTGTTGAGTACATTGTCGAATTTAGTTAACTAATTGTATCATGTCTGTTCATTGCGTAATGTTTAATTGTTTTTTTTGCATACAGTAGTTTAGTTATATATTCATATATATATATATATATATATATATATATATTCATATATATCCTTAAGCAATAAATAAGTTTTAAATAAATGAAATAGTCACGTGATGGGATAAATATATGTAGAAATGTGAGGTGGGAGGTGTGAGGTGTGAAGCCAAGTTTCTCTTGTGACCAATAATATTGTATGGACATGATTCATATGTTTAATATGCTATTTAAACATACAAAATTGACATAGTTACTCGTAATCTCTAATAGAACTGAGTCTTACCATTATATACGAGCTCACCTGAGAATATATAAACAAATATGTCAATTTTACTCTTCTACACACACACACACATGTGTGTGTGTGTGTGTGTGTCAATTTTACATGCGCCATTCCAATTACTCCATGAATGCATGTGGATGCAAATTTCTTCCTCCATGATCTTGAACAAAATTGCACCTACAAAACAAATAACACCTTAGGTCAAGGCCAAGAGTCTCACACACCCACGATGAAGGGGCGGCGCCGGGGGGGGGGGGGGCTTTAGCCGAAGAACTTCCGATGCCAAGGTTAGAATTTTGAGAGTAAAGTGTTTGGAGAATTTAGAGAATTTAGCAAGAGAATTGGAATTGGGTTTTGGAGAGAATGAGAGGGCTTTAATAGGGGTGTGGCCGGCCTCATTGGGTGAGAGAGGACCGGCCACTTGGCTCTCTTTGTAGGCTAGGTTCTTGATTTGTGTTTAATCGGGCATAATTGAATAATTAACTAATTAATTAGCCAATTAATAGAATAATTGCATAATTGATTAGCTAATTAGTATAATAAAAAGGGAAAGATTTGGGAGTTACCTTGTGGAAAAGATTTGATGAGGATGGATAAAATAGGTTTTGAATTGAGAAAATAGGTTTTGGATAAAATAGCCTTACTCCGGCCCTAGAAAATCATGGTCCCACAATTTATATATTTTTTTGTCAAACCTTAAAAGATATCGAATTTGAGAATTAAGCAAAGTCCATTAAACTCCATATGTAATACACCTTCGAATTGTACAAAACTGTCAATTGTTTAAAACATATAAATTATTAAAAGGTATTTTAATTTAACAGATATTTTACAGATAATTTTTATATTGTAATTTCGTAAATAAAATGTTCTAGATACAATAATATATATGAAATGATGAGAGTTAATCACAACGGCAATGGACAAACCAGTGTACACAGTAGTAGTGCACTAGTTATCTCAGTGCACTTGGAAATTTTGCATATAACCAAAGTCAATGTCAAATTTCCAAAGTGCATTGATCACATATATGAATTTTCTTTGGGATATCCTCACGCGTAGTTCCAACTTCCACATATAAGGGCATCCATGAGTCATCCACTTATTCTACCATGATTAAGATTTTTTACAATTGTTGAATGCAACAAGAAAAGTCTGAACTTAATTACGAATATATTTACTCACTTTGGGAGTACTTTAAGAAAGTGTCATCCACATCAGCACGCAGAAGTATTAACACTTAAACAATCTACGTTATTGTTACAAAATTTCTATGTTTAATGATGATTTTCACTATTTTGATATCCCGTTAATTATTTTGGATCGATATGCCGTTAATGTGATCAACATTTCTTTAAAGAAATACAGGGACATAAAACCTACTCTAATAATAAAATATGAAAGAATAGAGGGGATGGGGGAGGGGGAGAAATAAATCTGACTCTCATGAAAGAAAAAATAAAAATACAAGAAAAATAGGAAGGAAGACATAAATTTGACCCTTCTCGAAAACAAAAATAAAATACAAAAAAGGGATATAGAGCTTTAACTCTAAACAATTTCCAAAATTAATAGAAGTTAACAAATGTTTTAGATTTGACCAGGGAGTGGATCGAGTTGACTAGGTCTTGGTCTTGATTTTGTATTTGAACATGAGAGTTTTCTTTTTAATTTTATTTTTTTAGCAAATGATATTATTTAGGGGTGAGTTAGTCTTACAATGGGTTAGTAATAATGTGGTTCAAATTTTCCGTTGGCGAGAATCGAATCTAAGATATCTCACTTACGTGTGGAGGAATACCATTAAACCGTAATACTAAGTGACTAGAGTTTTGGTTTTTTGTTGGTTGAGTTGAGAACATGCCCCATGCTTGTGTACCACTTTCTACGCTGATGCCCTGTTATCAAAACGACCTCAACTAACTATCACAGGGTGGCCAAGTGGTTAGGAATGAATTCCATGCCTGTATTCCACATGGTATGTTTTGGATTCTGGATTCAATTCTTGGCGTTGGTGAATCGCACGATGATGGTCAAAGGGAGGTTGAAATGCTTATATGAGTTTTCTCGACTCCCGAAAGGGTGGACTGTCGTGGTGAAGCCACATACTAATCCCCTTTTTAAAGAAGAAACGACCTTAATTGAAACATATATTGTTACATTTAAAAAAAAATAATAAACAATTCGAATCTTTGAAGTTAGATGTATAATGGGCTCGACAACTAGTCCTCATTTTTACTTAAAAAAATAGGAATTCTTCTGGACAAAGGCTCTGTGGAAACGTATATTGTTACATTTAGCTTTACATTTATATCCATGTTGTCAATATTTTGGGTAAGTTATTGGTGTATTTGGAATGATGTTATGTGGTGTTACATTATCACTTAAATGTCTCTATAAGTGGAAAATATGAACTATGTCGTCCACCGTAACATGTGAAAAGTTGCACCACATGACAAGTATTCCACTTACACAAAAGTTTATGTATTTTAAGTGAGACTAGTAGTACAATTGTATAACTTATTGATACATTACAACCTTTGCATATGGTCCAATATCCTAGTGGATAGGGTGTTAAGTTTTCATCTATGCATCTCGGGTTCGAAACTTACCCTCCTTTAAATTATTATAATAGTTTCAAACCTTTCCCCTCCCCTTAACAACAAAAATGTTATTTATTATTGATAATTATTATTAAGTTCCGAATAGGAGAAAAGTCATACATCACATGTTACCAACAGGAAAGAAGCACATTAATTAACACTTCAATAATAATTCAATCATCAACAACCACGTCATATGATTTACAAAATTTGATCTAAATAATTGATTTTCCTAGCATTACCCTTTCTTCATATATATGCAAAAGCATATTACGTACCTATATATGTATAGATACTATTGTTATGTACTAATACATTCATACTAAAACTTATGTACCGATATTTCCGTCTCCGTACTTACATACCAAATCACCAATACTTTTGTACCTATGATATTTTTTTTTAAATATAGATTGTTTTTGTATTGATGTTGACTTAAAAAAATAAAATAAAAGAACTTGAATTTTGAATAAATTTTAGGGAATTGTTATTAGCACTAAACTAATCTCATTTGGCACTCCAAACTTTCTATAATTAGAAAGAAAAATACACTTGCGAGGAGTGTAGAATGAGATTTTTGGAGTGCTAATAACAATTCCCAAATTTTATCTATTAATATAATTAGAGTGCAAAATATCTTAAGTATGGATGGTTAGAGAATCTGGAATGGTAAATTTATGAATAATAAATGTGGTAGAAGTACTTAAATATGGTAAGTTTCAAAAATAGGGACTTGAATTAGATTTAGAAAACCTTAAACTATTTATAAAAGAAAAATATTTTAAACCCTAAGATTTAAAAGGCTAAAAAAACAAAACATCTCACGGGAAGTGCGATTTACACTCCAAAAATCTCATTCTACACTCCTCACAAGTGTATTTTTCTTTCTAAATATAGAAAGTTCGGAGTGTAGAATAAGAAATTTAGAGTGCCAATAACAATTTCCTATCCACTCCAAATTAGTATCCGTAAAAAAATGTCAGCAAGACTCATTAATGTAAATTAGTAATACCACATATATATGACATTAACCTTTGGTCGCGAAGGGCTGCGGGTATTTGTTGGTAGTAGAGGGCAAAGAAAGATGTAATAACTAATCCAAAACAACCAGTGGAAACTCTAATGAAAGAGGAGCTAGAAATGAGACTTTTCATCAATAACAGGCTAATAAAATATATTGCTATTGGAATTAACGTAAGAATGTTCTGATCCTTATAAGCTTATCGGAGAGCGAGATAGGGATGGCAACAGAGCGTGTCGGGTTCAGCTCTTGGGATAGTTTAGGGAAGGAAAGGATACTCATGAGTGTTTTTGGCAAGGGCGTAGAGAAGATGAGGCTTTCCTGCCATTACAACTTTTGCAGCTTGTGTTATTTTAGCGTCTTGTTAAACAATCCCATAGCTGTAATTTTCCAGACTACGTATTGGTTTGGTACTGAGATGCTTTGATAAAAAGTGGATATAAAAAAAACTGAGCTTAAAAAGATGTTTGGTAAACACTTAAAAACAACTTATTTTTATAGTTTTGGATGAAAAAAAAAACTGAAAACATGAAGCAGCAAAAATGAGTTTATTCTCACAACACAGCAGAAATAATTTTTTTTTCAAAGCACAGTAATACCAAACCAACTCTACATCGACCACAAAGATCAGTTTCTTTGAGCTGTCCTCTCCTCGCGCTTATTTCCTGCATGCATACGCAACGTAATGCTCTTTAGCAATTTGTACGTCAGTCATCAGTCATCGCCACTAGCTCCGATTAAAATGAGGTTAATTGTCGAAACTGTGCTCAAATGCCAACATTAGAAAACCAAGAACATATTATAAAAACTTAATTGCCAAACTTTTATTTCAGATACTTTGGTCTAAATCTTTTAGTATTACTTTACCAATGTGGTTTACTTCAATTTTCGCCAAATTAATTTTCATCAATTTATCATAACTTTGGTCTACGTATAGGTCACGTGCTGTCATAGTTTTTTTTTTTTTTTTTTTTTTACGTCCAATTTCAATTACTTCCGTTTGAATAAGAAAAATAAACTTGAAATTTGGACAAATTAAAAACTAGAATTTATAAATAAACATGCGCTAATCCTCTTATTTAGATTTATAAACATATAAATTTAGAATTTTCGAGTTGAAAAACAAATTGAAATTTGGGACCTCTAATTTCCATGTTTAAGATCTATGTAGATAGTTGTCATTTTTGAATTTCTATAAGTGAGATTTAAAAATTATAAAAAAAAAAATAAAAAAAAAAATAATAATAATAATAAAAACTCAACCATAGTGGTCACTATTGTTAGTCCCACCACCACACCCATCATCATCACCGTTGCCATCGTCACCACTCACCAAATTATAGTTGCTGCCACCAATACCCACCATCACCGCCACTATCATCATGACTTATTATCATCATCGTCGTTATCGTTGCCACCATCCACCATCTTCTTCACTGCCGCCACCACTGCCGCCAATGCTGCCACCACCTCCACCCACCATCATCATCACCACCACCTTTGTTAGTACATTTCCTAACTACTATCTCTCAACGTTAGAAAACCAAGAACATGTTATAAAAACCTAATTGCCAAACTTTTACTTCAGATACTTTGGTTTAAATCTTTTAGTACTTTACCAATAATGTGGTTTACTTCAATTTTCGCCAAATTAATTTTCATCAAATTTTCATAACTTTGGTCTCTACGTGTAGGTCACGTGCTCTCATAGTGTTTTTTTATTTTTATTTTTTTTTACGTTCAATTTTACTTACTTCCATGTTTGGGACCTCTAATTTCCATGTTTAAGATCTATGTAGATAGTTGTCATTTTTGAATTTCTTATAAAAAATTTAAAAAAAAAAAAAAAACTCAACCATTAGTGGTCACCATTGTTAGTCCCACCACCGTTGCCACCACCACTTGCCATCATCATCGATGCTGCCACCTCCACCCACCATCATCACTGTTGCCATCGCCACCACTCACCATAATTATCGTTGCTACCACCATTACCCACCATCACTGCCACTGTCATCATGCCTTATTATCATCATCATCGTTATTGCGGCCATCATTCACCATCTTCGTCACTGTCGTTGACGCTGCCATTACTGCCGCCAACATTGCCACCACCTCCACCCACCATCATCACCACCACCACCTTTGTTAGTACATTTCCTAACTACTACCTCTTACATTGGATTCTGTATTTGAATTACCTTATCCTTTTAGGTTAACCAAATAAGAAAAATTTACAAATAAGAAAATAAATTTTAAAAAAAAAATAAATAAATCACAAATTTTAGAAAATAAATTTCTTCATTTTGCAATTCCTTGAAAATCTTTAATTTCTTCGTTCACAGATATTAGAATTGTGGTAATATCACACTAAGTGAAACCAAATTTTCATTGATGCAAGTCCCCTATTTTTTCACACAAAAAATAATTATTGTTGCATGGCTTGATTTTGCATTATTCTGACTTACGTTGTGAGACTAGATATAGAAGAATTGTAGTATAGCAACGACAGAAAGTACTTTTATTTTTTATTTTTATTCAAGTTGCTGCTTGCATACTTAAATTCTTTTTTTACCTATAACACACGCAAACCAATTGTCACTATATATAGTTTGTGCCAATTCGTCTATGTATAATTATGTATTACTATTACATTTTCTGTTATAAAATTTGCCCTAAGTTGCTGCTGCTGGTGGTGGCTTAATCAAACTTTTTAGCCAGCCTAATTAAGCAACTAATCACATAAGCCCTCGTGCTCAGGGGCACCCTGCAGGGGCAAATCCTATTTTACGACCACCTACATCATACACCACCTGCAGCCTCTTTTGCTGAACGTTACCAAATATCCCAACGTCGCTGTCGTCGCTGTTCCCGGCAAACGCCAGGCAAACTTGATTGGCACTCGCCACATACATTATCCCCGTCTCGTCCAAATCCAACGTCATCCCTCCGCCGAAAGCAAACGAAATCTTCGGATACGTCGGCGTTTTAACATTGCTGAAGTCGTAGCAAGTGTCGAGAATAGAAAGCGCCGGAGCCGAGGTGTAGCTCTTCATCCGCTGCCGAAACGCGTCCCGTAGTGCCCTGTATGCCGTCGCCGGCAAGCGCGTGATCACCGTCCCGGAATCGATAATCGTCCCCGAGGAGGAAAAAACTTGACCGGAAATCGGTAATTTTTTCCCGCCAACGCTGATCCCGACCACGTTGAGGCCGTAAAACGACCCGTCGTCGGAGACGTCGACGAGGGGTGTGAATTTCACGCCCTTGGAAGATTGGCCGCCTTTGCCGAATCTGAGGTATCCAGTGCCGCTAGATGTGGAGGGGAGGCAGTAGGAGAAGAACCGGTTGTATTTCAAGGCGGATTGCTCGACGAGGGAGATGTTATCCCGGCCAAGACCGAGCAAACCGGCGGCACCCCCGAAGAGGCCCTTGTTGTTCTGGCCGCATCCGAACAAAAATCCATCAAAAACATCCGTCGACGTCAGGCTCAGCCGCTCTTTCCCTAAATATCCGACGGAGAAGGACCGATCTCCGTACTGAATGGTGTAGATGCATGTGGAGGTGTAGCAGCGGGGGCTGTATCCCGTGGCTGACGCCAGCTGGGAACATGTGGCAGAATTGCATGAAACATTGACGTATGAGGCGGAGGTTGCGGGGTCAAAGATGGGCTCCTTCTGGTCGTAACACGAACCAGCACATGGGCGGCATTGGGTCCACGTTAGATCGCTGCCTGTGTCGAAAATGAGGGAAAGCTGCTTCTTGGGTGAGCCCAGACCCACGTTGACAATGTAATTGCCCGAGCCCACTACGCTTCCGGACTGGGCGGGGATGGTGGTGGCGGCGGATGGACGGGGTTTGCCGACAGTGGTTGTGGATGGTGATTTATTGATGTTGAATCGGGAGTGGATTGAGTCGACTCGGGCTTGGTCCTGGTTGAGGATTTGGGCATGAGTTAGAGTTTTGGATTTGTTCTTGTTGATTCGAGAGCATGGTCCGTGCTTGTGTACCAGTTTTAGTACCGATGAAGATGATGACTCCTTGCTCTCACCACCTGAATTCAAATAGATCGATTACAATTAGTTACACTTTTTTACTATAACCGAAGGAGACTACGTCAGATACAAAATCTTAAAACGCTTTCAAGTGATAAGAGTGGTTTTTAAATAACTTTTAAGTACTTTTTGAGGAAACACTTTGCAATATCTCCAATTATTATTATTTTTTTTTAAATTTTAACAAAAGCACTTTTCAATAAAAAATGCTTATAAAGAGAAATATATGATACATAACATTTTCTTATAATCTCTAATGTTCTTTGTATTATTTTACTTAGTACTGCAGTCTAGCGATATTTTTTTTTCACTTGTAATTACGAAGTCTTATGTTCGATTTTCGCTAATGGCAAATTTAAATTACATTATTATGGCTAGCCTAATGTGAGAGTTAGCCCCCTCCCTCATCCTTGTCCTTCTGCCAGTCTTGTGGTACCTGCTTATGTGGCCATGAATAAACAAAGAACATGCATGGTTTGTGGATAAATTGGTTTAGTACCAAAAGAAAATAGTTTTTGAAGGTTATGATTTCATGTTCCTATTGAGCAATCATTCCGTAATTTTTAATTATTGTAGCTTAAACACACACAAATATATATATATATATATATATATATATATTTTTTTTTTCCTAGCAAAAGATATTATCTAGACTAATAAGAGAGGATAGGTTTAGTCTCACAATAAGCTAACAATAATTTAGTTCAAATTCTCTTTTGGTAAGAATCTAACTTAAGACCTCTCACTTACAAGTGAAGAGGAATGCCACTAGACTGTAGTACTCAGTGACAAATATATATATATATATATATATATACTTACACAAAAAAAAAAAAATATATATATATATATATATATATATTTTTTTTTTCGTAGTTAATTAAATTGTTAAATGTCAAAAAAGAAAGGAGACCGGTGAAGATGAAACCTAAACAAAAGTGCATAAATATTATTATTTTTTGCTACTACAACAAAACGTCATTTGCACACACACACATAGATATTTTTGAAACAAAAGACTCAAGAAACAAAACCATGAAAAAAACTCTTTTAATAACTTTATGAAAGTTCCCAAAATTTAGACAAAACGAGTCATTCTAATTTTTATAGCATAAATTGGTTGGAGCAGCATGTTTTCCTTTTAGTATATATTTCAATTCGATTCACCTTTCATAATTTAAATTAATTTAATGTAATCTATTAGTAGTATATGAAAAACATAATCCCTTTTGTTATTGGTGTTAATATAATCGTGTTCGCATCAGATAATAGTAAATCCTAGCTCACTATTTTCATATTTGGTTCCGTACGTATCACCATCATGCATGTTGAAACTTACATCAAATTACCAAAACCTTATTACTTTCCAAAATAATATAATTTTATGACTTTAGGATTTTGCAGAATCTAATCCGTGCTTTCTTTATTAAAATATCCCCTAATTTTCTTTTATCTATTTTATAAGACGAAACATTTCTCCGACCAGCCGCAGGACATATATTTCCAACATTGCAATTAAACCTTGTACATAGAAGCAAGCTCTAACAAATTATACAGTGGCCTTCTATGTGAGTGATTTTTTATATGAATGATCTTTTGCAATGATGACTTACGAAATGACCGGTTCAATAATATTGAAAAAAAAAAAAAAAAACTTGAACATATTTATTAACCTTTGGCGGAGGAGCTAGGGCTGCATGAGGTTGCTGGCAGCAGAGAATTGAGTTCAACTGTATGAGAAACTGGATGGGGTTCAACTGTATGGGGACTCTGGTTCTCTTCCAAGGCAAAGCCCTTCTCCAAAGAGCTGAGAATTAGGGATAGATATACAGAGAAGCAAAGTAAATAGTTCATGAGGGAGGAGGAGGAGGAGCTAGAAATACTGGGAGTTGCCGCCGTGAATATCGAAAACTCTTCCCAGAATTCAAATCATGGTGTTGCTCCTACATATAGCGTGACCTTCTCAGCCTTATAAGCGAATGGGAAACCTATTGGCGTCTTACACGTCACCCTTACAACTTGACATGAGACCAATTGATTGATTAGGTTTTTTTTTTAAGGGTAGATATAACAGTCTGTAGATATGGCGTATGTGTACGTATATTTAGACTGCGTGGCTTCAGCTTCACGTTCTTTGCTGAATTAAGACCAACTATCCCGAATCACATACACAGATATTGACAAACGAAGCACGCTTAAAAGTTAGTGATAAATACTATAGTCTATACGTGACGCAACCTTCTCACCGTTTTGTTCATATAGTATAAAGACACAGCATCAGCCTTAACTAAAGGGTGAGACCTTAGGCAACCACCTTATATACCTTCCCCTCCGTCATTTTACCTAAAATTTCATCACGTGATTAGTAAGCTTGATGAGAGAGAAACAATATTTATGAACAGGACGTCTCTGATTTACAACACTACCTACACACATACACAACTTGTGAATAATATTGACATGGTGTGTATTTAGGTATAATATATTGCTTGACCTATAATGACATATAGCTGGATGATATATTGAATATCTCTGTGCATTCGACTCGTTTGACTATATCATTGATCAGGGTTAGCTTGCTTTGTAATCGTACATAGTTGGTGGTCATACAAAAGTAGTCTTCATTATGTGACTGGTTAACGTAACAAAGGAGATAAATACATATGAGCTAGTGTATTTATGATTGTATGTGACTTGTGCTATAGAAGTATTTCTTCCTATTCTAAGGTAGAAAACATCGACCATCACAACATGTTAGTTGATTTATATCACTTCCGTGGATCTAATTACCTACTAATAGCTATAGGGAAGGCACCCAAATTATCATCCACTACTAGTTTGTACTATACCTTAGTATATTATTGCATGAACATGGTTTTCTTGTTAATTATAGGCAAATTAGCAACATCATTAATTCTTGCATTCATTTCAGCCTTCCAGAAGATATATATATAAAAAAATTTTCACCGTTTGTACAGTATTTTCCAGCACTGAATTGACTTGGGTCAACGTTGTCAATTTTCATGCCACTTGATTTTTCAGTAGTGGAGACATGCTGGAATGGCAGCCCAAAGGAATCATCATGTTTTCCATGATTTTACTCATCCAAAACAAATATATATGATGAGTGGATCCTTTTAAAGGGGCAAATCAATCCATTGGTTTGTTAATGGATATCCGTTAAGACTCGTTTAATTTTGATATCATCATAATATATAAGTGTGAATAGTAGTGGTGATGATGGTGTTAGGTGAAATGAAACTACATGAGTCTTAATATGTACTCATTGACAATCCAATGAGTTGGTTTGCCACCTCTAAATTCATACACAATTGTTAGACAATTTTTTTTAAGGCCCACTCCGTCCACTTTTAGGTGTTTCTTCAAATATCATGTTTAAAAAAAATTACCTAACATAAAACCATATAACGGTTGGAATAAGACTTTAGGGCCGTATTCGGTAATTTTTTTTTTCACTACAAATGAATATCTTAATAGTTTTAAATTTGTCTAATTTTTTGTAAGAATAATCAATGAATGATGTTCTAAATCGATCCGAACATGAAATACATTTACGGAATAGACCCTACAAAAACTTTTGTAAAATGATGGTGGAAAAAAAAGAAGATACGGATCCGTCCCATGTATGTTAATTTTCTAAGTGGTAACCCACCCACCCCAAAATCGACATCATCCCACTATAACGTACTCCACAAATTATATAGAAGTCCAAAATCTAATATTGATGCACTTATTTCATTATCCCATGTAAATCCTTGGCATGCTATTTCTTGTTATTGTTCATATTAAAAATTCGACAACATCCTATGATTAAATACAATACTATCAATATTTCGAATTCAGAGTTTGAGAAAATATTATGATTAAAACGAAGACTTGTATGACAGGATAATAATTATTTTTTGGCGTAATTGTGCAACATGAACAATAACTTTATGAGTTTATTTGGTGCATAATTTAGGCACAATTGCAACCAACAAATAATTGAGTCCACGAAGACCACACCCAGCATCAAATTAAAATTATTGGATGAAAATTAACACCCACCAAGGTTTATTCAATTCAATACTACTCCATATAAATACTACTTCTTTATAAATCTATTATGTACTTGACCATCCTCACTAATAAAGCAATATTAGCACACTAATAAGTAGAAATTTTCTTTTGCTTATAAATTCATGCAAAATAAAAACAAATTTCCAATTAATATGTACCAACAATTAAGTTAATTCGTCAATTTTTTTCTTCATATGTACAATGAAATACCTTAAATAAGACGATGTTTTTGTAGTTAGTTGTGTTATACATCCCATGAAGACATAGTCATGAATCCGTCGCAATCTAGACTTTGAATTATTGTTCATGAATTTATGACTTTTGACATCAGAATATTGTTTTCATAACAATGTCATGGCCTTAGTTAACAAAATTAAATAGAATGGGTGGTCAATATCCTAATGGATAAAGTGTTGGATTTCCACTTATGCATCTCGGGTTCAAAACTCCTTCATCTCTTAAATTACTGTAATAGTTTTGAATCCTCATCTCTTCCCTTAAAAATAATAATTAAAAAAAAAATCCTTAGTCCTGCATAGTTCTCTTCTTCTTGCTTGATTGTTAATTGCACATCAACAGTTTCTGGTGATTAATCGTGAAAGAAAAATAGTGGGAATCTTTAATCGGAGAGGGAAAAATGATTGATATGTTGGAACTTGTTAGGGCGTGGGGTAGACAGAAGTTGTGGTGGATGGCGGAGAAAAGCTGGAATCTGTCCCAAAAATGAGAGAGTGAGAGAGATACTGATAGAGATTTTGATGGCTTGACTTCCGATCATGTTGTAGTTTTCAGCACCAACATGCAACATTTAAATTTTTATTTATTTATAAGAGTTCATACTTTCTACGAATTGGCATGGCTTAATTATTATTATTATTTTATTTTTTCTTCCATATGCCTAATTTCCCCACTTTGATAGTGCACCGTGCACCATTGAAAAAGATGAAAAGAGTGGTTAAAAGTATCAGTTCACATCATCATCTGAAGTTTCTAATCTCCGTATATCGCAAAAATCTTAGCAACCCATTACACCAATATTATCTCTCTAGGAATTCATGTGCAGTACGCACGATCTATTACACTAATATTATATCTTTAAGAATTCATGTGGAGTATGTAATAACGAAATTTGCACTGATATAGTGTTGACTATTGATAATAACACATTGATAAGTTGTGTTGTTGACAATTTGTATATCAATATTATATGTTATTTATCAACAACTTATCTTTTAATAAAGAACGAACATCTTGTCCAGAGAAGAACTAACTATATGCATGCCATTATATATATAATAAAGTTACTTGTATAGTTTCTAAGACGATTCCCAACCCTAGAACATATACTTCATGTTAATGTAATGTAGTTGGAACGGAGTCAATGTTTGGTTATATTTTTCCTAATGTAATGTAATAAAGAACGAACATCTTATCTAGCTAGTGCTTAGTTGATTAATCATCGAGGAACTATCCAAACAACTACATAAGGATGAATTTTTCTTTGAGTTCACACTCTTGGGTAGTCTTCATGTGCTTATTTTCTGGTTACACATGGATGTCACATTTGCAAATCGCCACCCCTTTTTAATGCAACATGATACACTAAGAAGGACACTACTCTAAAAACACATTTTAGAACCATTTCGTGTTTAGAGTTAATTAACTTTATTTTTAGCATAGTTTAGCAGTTGTCTCTTTGATTAAGATGGATTATTGCTCATTGTGTTTCATATATATAGATAACTATTTGAAAACATATTGAACTTACCTCTTAAACACGAGAAGAACTTTCATGCAACTAGGATCTTGTGGGGACATAATATGTCGACTAATAGGAACACATGCACCATGCATACAACTTATCAAATATGACTACTCTGTAAGAAGGATGAAGTTCAAAAGTGTGATCCATGTGAGGAAGTTATCAATGGTCAAAACAAAGTCACTTGTCAAAAGATTAAATAGGTTGTTATACATATAGTTGGTTAGTTAGAATCTGTTGCTTTGGTTAGAGTGAGTTAGTTGATATAAGGAGGTAGTTAAAGAGGAGTACTTGCTCTGCAAGTTTGGCATTGAAAAACTTCTATATAAGTGAACAATGTAAATCATATGGGGCTCCTAATGAAGAAAAACATTTTCTACTGATACCACTTTCTCTCATCTCCTTTATCTCTCTTCTTAAAACTGTTATTGTAGCTATCTTAACATGGTATCATCGCCGGCCGATCCGGTGCTTCCGCTCAACCTCTAAAGCATTTGTTTCTCTTCTCTACCCTCTAGTTTGCATCTCTCTGTGATTTTTGGCGACGGAAAACATACCAGTTGCTCAGAAAGTTGGTTTCTTCTTGTCTGCCCACCAACTGTTCGATCAAACGTCTTAGTCAACGATTGTTCACGAAATCTGCAACATGGTCACTGCAACTTAGTTACAGATTGTTCAGTCACCGATTACCAGTCTTCTCTCCATCGTCTCCACTTCTGTTACAGTAAAGCTTAATGATTCCAATTATCTTACTTGGAGCTTTCAGGTCCGATTGCTTCTGGAAAGCCATGGAATTATGGGATTTCTTGATCGTTCAAGAAAGTGCCCACCACGGTTCAACGACAATTCTGAAGTTGAAGGGGTTGAAAATGATGACTACCTGGTATGGAAAATGCACGATCGTGCACTAATGCAGTTGCTCATTGCCACATTATTAACCACTACCATTTCCTGCGTCATTGGGTGCAATAGTTCTGCCAAGATGTGGTTGAATCTCACTGAGCGATTCTCTGCTGTGACAAAAGCAACGATCTTCCAGATGAAGACAGAACTTCAGAATATTAAGAAAGGGTCAGAATCAGTTTCTGTTTATCTCCAAAAGATTAAGGATGCAAGAGATCATCTTGCTGCAGCTGGAGTAATTTTTGATGATGAAGATATTATAATTCTTGCATTAAAAGGACTACCTATAAAATTTAACACATTTCGATGTGTGATCAGAGGAAGGGAGAATGAGATATCTCTCAAAGACTTCAGGTCTCAACTCCTGGCTGAAGAAGCTATCATTGATCAGTCTTTTGACAGTTCTTCCGGATTGTCCTTTGGTAGTGCCATGGTTGCTGGAATTCAATCTGACAAAAGGAAAACACTTGTTCTTGATCAAGATCAACCACGGTCCTCCTCTGATCCATCTTTCAGGCACAATGGAGGATCCAGTTTTGCTAATTCCAATCATAATACTTGATCTTACAACACTGGGAGTTACCACAACTTTGGCAACTATAAGGGTAACAATTTCAGGGGCAAAGGGAGAGGCAGATTCCAATACAATTCAGGTCCCAGATTTTCCAACGGTAATCCCGGCATTCTTGGTACTCCAAAGCCATATCAATCTCACTGCCCAGATCACCCTTTTGAGATTCCTACTTGTCAAATATGCAACAAAAAGGGTTATGTTGCTGCAGATTGCTTTCAAAGACATACCAACACTACCTTGAGCTCTCCTATTCAATGTCAAATCTGTTGGACATATGGACACTCAGCTCTTCAATGCTATCACAGAAGTAATTTTGCATATCAAGGGAGGCCTCCAACCACTAATCTCAGTGCTATGTATGCCAATCATCAATCTTCAGCATCATCTGACCAATTTTGGCTTGCAAACACTGGTGCTACATCACACATGACATTTGACTTGGCAAATTTGGACCTCTCCACTTCATATCAAGGAACTGATACAATTACCACTGCAAGTGGTGCAGGTTTGCATATTTCCAATATTGGCACGTCTAAATTGGTTGTTCCTCATCATTCCCTCACTCTTAAGAATGTATTACATGTTCCAAAGCTTTCTCAGCATCTGTTATCCGTTTATCAACTATGCAAAGACAATAGGTGCAGATTCATTTGTGATGATGTTTCTTTTTGGGTTCAAGACAAATCCACAGGGAAAATCCTACTCAAGGGGCTGTGTAGAGCTGGTTACTATCTTATACCATTCACTATTTCACAGAAGCAAGCTTCACCACCTACATCTCATTGATGTTTCCTTGCAAAACCAGTTCACTCAAGCATATGGCACAAAAGGCTAGGACACACATCCAATGCAATTACTTCTGCAATTCTACATCAATCTCAAGTACCTGCATCACTAGACACATGTTCATCCATTTGTACACCATGTTTAGAGGGCAAGTTCACCAAATTACCATTTCAATTCCCTGTAAACAAATATGTACATCCTTTAGAAAAAATCCACAGTGATGTATGGGGACCTACCCCTTTACTATCCTATGAAGGATTTCGGTATTATGTGACCTTCATAGATGATTGTACTCGTTACACATGGATTTTTCCATTAAGAAATAAATCAGAAGTATTTGCCACTTTTGTTCATTTTCATGCCCATTTGAGTACACAGTTTTCTGCTATAGTTAAAATCTTTCAAAGTGATGGTGGTGGTGAGTATACAAGTACCAAGTTTCACCAATTTTTAGCACAACATGGGATTTTACATCACAAATCATGTCCCTATACACCTGAACAGAATGGTTTAGCAGAAAGAAAACACAGGCATATTGTAGAAACAGTAGTAACCCTTCTTCAAACTGCCAAACTACCTAAGCAATTTTGGGTTCATGCTTGTGCTACTGCTACTTACTTGATAAATAGGATGCCTTGTGCTTCTTTACGCATGAAGTCCCCTTTTCAAATGCTATATAACACTGTTCCTGAGATTAACCATCTCAGGGTTTTTGGTTGTGCCTGTTTTCCTTTGCTCAAACCATATAATTCTTCTAAACTTCAACCTAAGACAGCAACTTGTGTGTTTTTGGGATATGCAAGTCAATATAAGGGGTTCATATGTCTAGATATTGCCACTGGTAAAATTCAAGTGTCCAGACATGTTTTATTTGATGATGCTAGTTTTCCATACTCAACTTTCACAGTGTCACACACTTCAAAATTATCTTTTGCATCACCTATTACAATGCATCCACCCATGTTACCTCCAGTCATCACATTATCAAATCAAGCAGTCACACCCTTATTTCATTCCATCTCATCTCCTACCACAGAGTCCTTGTCTATGCATTCATCTAGTGCTTCAGAATCTTTTTCTGCATCTCGAACCTCAGAATCCTTGGAAATAGGTGCATCTCGTGCTCCAGAGTTTGATTCTTTACCTGCACATGACACACATGCATTACACATACCCTGTGCCTCTTCTCTACATCAGTTGCCTCCACCTAGCTCCAGTACACAGCACCATATCCTTGTGGATCCTGATTTCCACCTTGAGAGACTCAAAGTGGTTCTGTCCATACCAATGAATGTACATCCCATGCAAACAAGGTCCAAGAATGGGGTGTTCAAAAAGAAAGCTTTGTTAGCTACGGTTACTTCTGAACCCAAAACATTCAAAACTGCTTCCCAAGTTTCTGAATGGCAGATTGCAATGCAAGAGGAAATAGAGGCTCTTCATTCTCAACATACTTGGTCTTTAGTCTCATTACCACCTAATAAGAATTTAGTTGGATGCAAATAGAGCTACAAAATTAAAAAACATGCAGATGGGTTTGTGGCAAGGTACAAGGCACGACTTGTAGCACAAGGGTATAGTCAAGAAGAGGGTGTTGATTATTTGGAGACTTTCAGTCCTATGGTAAAACCTACAACTATAAGGTTGATCTTTGCCTTAGCTGCTCAATTCAAGTGGTCTCTTAGGCAGCTAGATGTCAAAAATGCCTTCTTACATGGCATCCTTCAAGAGGAAGTATATATGGCACAGCCTCCGGGTTTTGCGAGTGTCACACATCCTTCAAACTATGTTTGCAAACTTCACAAATCATTATATGGTCTCAAGCAGGCTCCTCGAGCCTGGAATGAAAGGTTCACCAGCTTCTTACTAAGCTTGGGATTTCAAGTTTCACAGGCTGATCCCTCGCTGTTTATACAACAGTCTTCAAAGGGCACGGTGTTATTGCTTTTGTATGTTGATGATGTCATTCTCACAGGTAATAGCACTCAATTGATCAACGAAGTGATCACAGCTCTCACTGTAGAATTCGAAATGAAGGACTTGGGCCTCCTGCACTACTTCCTGGGATTGCAGATCAGTTACACCTCAGAAGGATTGTTTGTTTCTCAAACAAAGTATATTAATGAGTTAGTTGATAAAGTTGGCCTCCAGGACTCTAAACCGTGTGCTACACCATGTCTCCCATATCACAGACTCCTCAAGGATGATGGGAAGCCGTATCACAATCCGGATCAATATAGAAATGTTGTTGGCGTTCTTCAATATCGTAATTTGACAAGACCTGACATAGCATTTTCAGTCAATCAAGCTTGTCAGTTCATGCACAATCCTATGATTTCTCATGTCATTGCAGTTAAGCGAATCCTTCGTTATCTCAAAGGGACATCCACTTATGGTATTCATTTTAAACCCGAACCATTGCATCTGCAATCTTATAGTGATGCAGATTGGGTAGGAGATCCAAATGATCGCAGATCCACTTCAGGGTTTGTTGTATTTCTTGGTTCCAACCCCATCTTATGGGCATTAAAGAAGCAACACACGGTATCCCGAACATCCACAGAAGCTGAGTATAGAGCGTTGGCAATCACGGCTGCAGAACTTGCCTGGATTCGACAACTATTCTGTGATATGCATATACCTTTACATTCCTCTCCGCTGATATATTGTGACAATGTCTCAGCTATTGCCCTCTCTACAAATCCTGTGTTCCATGCAAAATCCAAACACATTGAGATCGACTATCATTTTGTCCGTGAAAGAGTCACTCGGGGTGATCTTCAAGTTCAACATGTGTCTTCGACAGACCAATCAAAAAAATATCCTAACAAATGGCTTGTCTGCACCATTATTTCAGCACCATTGCAACAATCTGATGCTTAGTGTTCTCGAGCATCAGCTTGAGGGGGGATGTAAGAAGGATGAAGTTCAAAAGTGTGATCCATGTGAGGAAGTTATCAATGGTCAAAACAAAGCCACTTGTTAAAAGATTAAATAGGTTGTTATACATATAGTTGGTTAGTTAGAATTTGTTGCTTTGGTTAGAGTGAGTTAGTTGATATAAGGAGGTAGTTAAAGAGAAGTACTTGCTCTGCAAGTTTGGCATTGAAAAACTTCCATATAAGTGAACAATGTAAATCATATGGGGCTCCTAATGAAGAAAAACATTTTCTACTGATACCACTTTCTCTCATCTCTTTTATCTCTCTTCTTAAAACTATTATTGTAGCTATCTTAACATACTCTACCCTTGACGGAATACACAAACCTTAGTCAAATCCTAACGGGCTAATGGGCCACATACCCTAGGAAGGTCCTAGAAGCCCACAATCAATATGCCCTAGACCCAATTCATTGCAAACGGTCCAAGTCGATTGCCACTGAACCTACGCATATCACCTTGATATGTAATGGGCTTATTTATCAATCTCTTAGCATGACAAGACTCTCCAAAGAATATTTAGGAATCTCATTAGAATATTTCTCCATCAATGTACCTACTAGATAACTTTCTGCTAACAGGTTCAACAAACTTGGACACTAGGGTTAATTTTTCAATTTTCTATAAATACCTTAGGTCAACCACTTGATTCTGGTAATAAAAAAAATCTCACCACACTCTTATTACTTCCTACATTCTTTTTTACTTGGGAACCAGAGATCCTTTGGCCAGCACTGGTGTTAGTCTAACTCTGTTTGTCTCTTTTCTTGTGTGTAGGTTGTAAGAGCAACCATATAAGCTCTATAACAAACTAGCCAAGAACATAAGATTTAACTAACTAAATCACAATCATCACTCCAAATATTCTGTATATGCAAATACTGAAGTAATATTTGCAACACATACCAGCAAAACTGTTTGCCGAAGTCTTTCCCGTGTGTTCTGTCATAATAGTCCTTCATAGTTTGTTGTATGATCTCCCTATCCCACACATGGTGAAGATTGGATTTGTTTCTGTGCCAACGCAAGGCTATCGTGTTTCCTCCCTCATCTGTCCTGAACCCGACATGCATCAGCTGATGAATATCTCCCACAAAGTGTGACAAGAAAACCAAGGTCTCAGCCATATTATATCGACGGTCAGATGTGTCTTCTGTGTAGTGTGAAAACTGAGAGGTGAAGTTTTGGATGGTACCAGTAACACACATGTTCTTTACGGCATTGATCAAAGGAAAGAATAGTGCTAGACACCATATCATAACTATGTTCAACAAATTAGGATTAAGAGCCATTAGAGAAATCTATACACAACCTTCTCCTCTCTGCAAAACTCAATGCTCTCCAAGTTATAGGTAATTGGAACAATAAGAGCGTATTTTTGTGAGAGCAGGGGCTTATGGTTTTTATACCACAAAATCTGGATTACCCTATAATAATCCTACAAGGAATACAAGACCAAATCCTTGTACAAGTATGAGTTCTATTCTCAAGCCAACGGTAGAGTTTCAATCCAAACCAAAGTTGAATTAACTCTTAGAAACACATTAAGACCTCTTTATACCAATCTGAAATAACAATGATTATTACTAAACTGTGAGAATCACACTCATACTCTAACATAGGTTTCGCCAATAAAATATGAGGTGCAAATTTGCTCCCACAAATACAACAATAGAAATATCCTTTAACTAATCATGCAATGACATGTGAATTTTGTACAATGCGTTATTACCCTTATGGTAACTTCACAATATCATGATCAGGATGCAGACAAGTTCCCACCTATACCTTGATTTCCTCCAATGTGAGGAGTTCCTTTGAAAGCTCTCCACTTTTCCTAGTTCTCAAATCAGAAATTGTTTTCATATACACACAACTGCCTTTTTGCAACAAGTTCACATTAGTAGACAAGGCAAGTTGGTGATTCCTTGGAACAAAGCCTATGTTAATTCTGAATCAGAGGTTTGGTTTGATCAATTTACAAACTTCGAACATTCCAACTCTTTTATTAATTTCTAAACTTACTGAAACAAGAATTTGAATCGTTACAAGAAATAGTGCATACAATAGTATACAAATGTGAAACCAATTTGGTATTTTGAGCAAAGATGGTGAGCCAGCTTATGCAGCCAACAAAACCGAATCATGATTTTGGAGAGGAGCATCATCACAGCAGTCGCCGACATAATCGAAATTATGCATCAAAACCATTAAATTAGCAACAACATCCATCCTTCTGATTTCCTCCATCAAAACTGCCAATACGAAATATACCTCTTTGCAGTGGGGATGGGAGCAATCTTCGGCTTTGAAAGAAAACACCTCATTCTTGGTTTCTATCCAACTCCAGCCGGGGACTCTTCTCACACCCTTTTCCCTCATAAGCCTCTTTACACTAGCTTTCTCAACCCACCTTTTGAGATGTCCATACATGTTGAAGAGAAGAACGTAAGTGCAGTGCTCTTCCGGTTCTAGGTCTAGCAGATGGCTTGCAATTTGAGTAGCTAATTCAATATTCCCAAAAGCCTTACAGGCACCAAGTCTTCAAAACCATTGCGTCGGGTTTAAATGGCATTGCCTTCAATCAGGCCTTTTGCCTCATCTAGACGCCCAGCTCGCCCGTATAGATCTACTGCGCACGCATAATGCTCCATTCGCAGGGTTATTCCATAATCGAATTCCATGGATTTTAGAAATTTGCTGCCTTGTTCTACCAAACCCATGTGGCTACAGGCAGTTAGTACTGCAACAAAGGTTATATGATCTAGTTTCACCTTTTCCTTCTTCATTTGGAAGAAGAGGTCGAGTGCAACATATCCCTGCCCATGCTGTGCATATCAGAAAATGATTGAGTTCCAAATGCTTGAGCTGTCTCTGGGGGTCTCTTCAAAGGATTTTCTAGTATCCTCAATGATCCCACACTTTGTGTACATAAATATCAAAGAACTAGCGACAAATTCATTGGACTCGAGCCCTGATTTATGTGCCAATGCATGAGCCTGTTGACCCAGTTGGAGGGTTACTAAATCCGAACTTGACCTGAGGACAGCTGAGAGAGCATAATGATCAATCTCTACCTCCGAATTTTTCATATCCCCAAAGAGTTTCAAGGCATCTTCATTTAAACCAATTTGTGAGAATCCGTCAAATTCTCTCTCCACTCACCAATGCTGGACAGACTCAGAACATGTGATTGACTAATTGACCAAATATATTATATTGATCGACCAACTACTCACATCTTGCAACTATCCATTGATTCTTATCTAGCAACTATGATCTTATTTAAAAATGAAAAAGAATAACATAAACTCAAGAAAGATAACAGCCATTTCAATTTCCTCTCTGTACCCTGATCATTTAAAACAAAATGAATTGGTCTTCTACGTTAATTGACAGCTCAAATAATATAAGGTTTTACAAATGCATGTTAAAAACAATTTTAGACATTGAGCAACGCTTACAAAGTAGTACCATTTGGCTATAATTGCCTTTCAATTTTTCTCCTCCAACCAACAAAACCGTCACCAGATTGCAAGTATTTTCATTCCTTCAGGCATTAGTCGTCGGACAAGAGGCTCGAATTTCGCCTTCATCACCTGTCTTCACGCCGATGCTAGCAGGTTTCAAGAATGACTCGGTCCAGATCTGGAAAAAAACTAACTTGGTCCTGTGCAAAAATCTCCACTTGTTTTCTTCTTCAGTTCTTCTGCCATTGGTTAGCAAGACGGAATCCGATTGAAACAGCCCTCTGTGCTAAGAGATTCTGGTAGTACTGATTATTGAAGGCAAACGATGTTTTAGGCTCGGGTGTCCTCCCATGAATTTGTCCTCGGCGGTTTTGTTGCCTTCTGTGACCTTGCTGTTGGTGGGTCATCTTTAACTAGCTTTCTTTGATTTGTGGTTGTTGTTCCTATCTATGTAGTGCTTTGTGGAGGTTGTGGAGTCGTTTTTTCCATCATTTTTGCGGATTTGGTTGGGTTGTTTGGAATTTTGTTTCTCGGCAATGCTCTGCTTCTGTGGCAGGAGAGATTTTTCAGTGTGACCGTCATACAAGGTGGTACATTACGTGTTTCTATATAAATAGTGGGATATGTGTGTTAAAAGATTAATAACTTAAAAATTAAAATTTTCCACCACTTACATAAAAATATGTGGTATATCATCTATATTCCTGTCATAAGTAAAAATTTCTCCTGCGGTAGCAGTTCAAGTAGGATTGTAGGGTCTTTGTTTGGTTTTTCCATTTCTGGGCTCAAAACTTTATTTTGGGCTTTCTAATTTAGAGACCAGTGATTATAAATTTTTAATTGAGAGACCATTGCTCTAAATCAATACTAATTAAGTTTATCACTAGTATTATTGTCTAGTGGTATTTCTTTTCACTTGTAAATTAGAGGTCCTAACTTCGATTCTCGCCAAAGGCGATTTAAACTACTTTATTGCTAATCTATTGTAAGGCATAACGCATAACTCATTCCCCACCCTCTTAATGTAAATAATATCGTTTGTAAAAAAATGCAAATTAACTCATCACCTCGATTTCAAAATCAATAATATTTAGGGCAACGACTAGTACTCTAAACATCTTACTAGTAAACACTTTGAACCCCATGCTATACACCATATGTATTCTGTGTCACATAATTGTTATTAAAATATTAAGATATAGTTGGCGCCAGTAGGTCAAAAGGAGAGATTGTTTAGTGCAGATATTTTTTTAGTATGTCTAGAACATGGGATTAAACATTACATATCATAGATAATTGGAGAGACAATTGAAAAAAAAAAAAAAAAACTTCATTTGTATAATAACATGTAACGTACCATTCCGTGTTCAAATACACTAAAAATTCTCTGGACGAAAACACGGCTTCGTGTCAAGTGCTAAGACTTGTGCGCTTGTTGCACCCGACTAGCTCATACTAGACTAGCTTGGCTTAGACTAAGTAGTACTAAAATTGTGAATCGTTTGATGAAATGTCGCATTAAGACTAAATTTATTTTTAAATTAATTATAAAAACTAAATTTCACATTCTGATCTGAATAATTAAATTTAGACATCCTCCAAATTCTTTTTTCTTTTATTTTTTTTTAATTGATGAAGTTCAAGATAATCATGGTAATTCTAATATATTACGAAAAATAATAATAATAATTAAGTTCATCAATTTCCCTTCTTCATGCCTCTCCATCTCTGTTCATCTGCCATATCCTTGCTAATCCCACCCAATTAGGAAAACAAATAGTTGCAGACCTGTTTTCTCCCAACGGCATGCTTTGATGAAGAACAATACATGGCTCTCACCAGTTCACGCGAAGGAGGCGTAATGGACATGAATGTAGTGGATGACAAATCTGATTCATTTGTGGTATTCAATTATCGATTTCATTTATGTGCGGGGTTCTAACAGTTTGAAAATTGAAGACAAGTTTTTAATTTTCAATCCAAAAAACTTCCGGAACCATACTTTCTTTTCAATTTTTTGAAACTTTTAGAATACCTATTATCTCGAAATATCTTAGAAAATAATTTAGGATTCCTACATTTTACAAGTTTGACTCAGTCTATTTAGTATGTTTATAACAAGGAAGAAAATAGAATTTCTGCATTTTACAAATTTACTCAATCTAATAGGCAAATTTAAAGATACTTGAATTGGTTCGGCATCAACTGTCGCCTCGTGAAGTTTGGTTTCTCGCTTATGTGCTATATGGATATGATCATGGGATTGCTTGTCTTGTCACTGTTTCAATTAAGATGGATCCAAAAATGGTTCGCTGAATGAGAGCTTATTAATCAAGAACAAATTAATAGAGTATTCATGTATTTTTCATTCCTAACTTGCACTACAAGAAACTGCTTTTTAATGACAAAATTTATGGCATTTAAAACAAAAATGTCATTAAAAGAACCCATGATGGCTCTTTTTTTTTTTTTTTTTTTTTTTTTTTCAAATGATCTCACTCTCTCTCATGACATGTATTTTAAAAAGCGTCAAGGGTAAGATCCTTTAATGACTTTTTTTTTCTAAACGACATAAGTTTTACGTTATTAAAGGGTAATTTTCTTGTAGTGTAAGTGAGAGCACCTTTAAGAATTTAACCCCATTTTCATGAAAAATCAAGCTAATTTTGTCTTTTTCTCTATTTTTTTCTTTACTTGTTGCATTGATAATTTAATACTCATTCATGTTAACAATAATATGCTACTCAATATGATTTTAAACATGAGATCGGGAGTGAGCAAACAAAGAAGGGGGAGGAAAACTTAATAACTGTCACATCCGGGCCTGAGGTGGGATCACTTTCCGGGCTCTACTCCACCGTAGCACGACATTGTCTGCTTTGGGCCCCCAACACACCCTCACGGTTTTGTTTCTGGGAACTCACGCGAGAACTTCCCAGTAAGTCACCCATCATGGGAATGCTCTCGCGTACTACTCACTTAACTTCGGAATTCCGATGGAACCCAAAGCCAGTGAGCTCCCAAAAAGCCTCATGCTAGGTAGGGATGAGAATATACATATAAGGATCACTCCCCTGGACGATGTGGAATCTTACAATAACTCAACTAGAATTTGTAAATATTTCACAAGATTAATATATACACTAAATTTTCAACTTTGGAAAAAAGAGAGGGTATGTGCCCTCCCTCTCCTCTGACTTATACTTTCTCGAGCTCTAAACACATGACCATATTCTGAGTACACCTCAAAATTATTCTCAACATACATACACAACATTACTTAATATCTTTTTTGGTTGGGAAACCAATGTTTTATTTTTAATTTACTAGCTGTATTACTAACACATAACCTATCCACTTTGTTTAGGTGTATCAGTATTACAATTGTATCTGTTGGTTCACCTAATGAATCACTGGCAACCATCAGGGGCAAATCCAACCTTTCCACCAGCAACGTCATACACTACCTGCAACCTCTTCTGTTGAACGTTCCCAATAATCCCGACACTCCTATCATCTTTGTTTCCGGCAAACGCCAAGCAAAACTGCGAAGCACTCTGCTGGACTAATATTCCTGTTGCGTCCACGTCTACCGTAACCCCATTGCCAAACACAAACCCTATCTTTGGAAAGGTTATCGTTTTGATTCCACTGAAATCGTAACACGTGTCCAGCAGGGAAGAAATCGACCTAGCAGTTGGGTACCTCTTCATCGCTTCTCGAAATGCGTTCCGCAGCGCTGTGTACGCAGTGGCTGGGAGGCGCGTGATCACAGTCCCCGAGTCGATAATTGTTCCCGAAGTCGAAAATACCGAAGCTGAAATTGGCAGTTGACTCCCACCGATGCTGATACCGACCAGTCCGAGGCCGTAATACGACGCGCCTCGAGATAATGTGGTGAGCGGTGTGAACTTGACGGCGTTATATCCTGAACGTCCATTGTCGGAGTTGCCTAAGCTGAGGTAACCGGTGGAGCTTGAAGTGGAGGGGAGGCAGTAGGAGAAGAATCTGTTGTACTTCTGAGCTCTTTGTTCAACGAGGGAGATCTTGCTTCGACCGAGACCGAGCAAACCGGCGATGCCCCTAAATAAGCCTTGGTTATTCTGGCCGCAGCCGAAGACGAAACCATTAAAAACATCTGTTGAAGTCAAAGTTAACTTCTCGCTGGCAAAGAAGCCGACTGTGAACGAGCGGTCTCCATACTGTTGGCCGTAAACACAGGTGGAAGCGGAACAATTGCTAGCGACACCGGAGGCTGCAAGTTGGGAACACGCGGCGGAGTTGCAGGAGATGTTGGAGTAAGAGGTAGAGAGAGAAGGGTCGAAGATGGGATCTTTCTGTTGGTAACAAGATACAGAACATGGTCGGCACTGCGTCCAAGTGAGACTGCTGCCGGTGTCGAATACAAGCGAGAGTTGCTTCTGGGGCGAACCCAAGCCAACACTGACGATGTAGTTTCCTGAACCAAGTACGCTGCCGGACTGGGCGGGAATCACGGTGGCGTCGGATTGTGCAAGTGGGACGGGGATTCTGTAATTATGGATTGGGTCGTTGAAATGGGAGTGGATTGAGTTGACTCGGGCTTCGTCTTGGTTGAGGATTTGTGTGTGATATTCATCTTGATCGGCAGGGTTACTGTTTGATTTGAGTTGGTGGAATTGGTTGCATGGGCCATGCTTGTGGACCACTTTCAGTACGGATGCCGCCTTATTGTCATGACCTGAATTGAAACATGTATAGGTGTGTCATTACATACATAGTTAATAGTCACAATATATATATTGTGTGGGGACAGAAGGGTGGCACCACTTTTTTTTACACATATTTTTATAGAGCTTACTTCGTAATGTATTTCAATTATTCAAATTGTAATGCTATTCAACTCATCTATCTTTTAGATATTCCTTAAAGATTGTGTCTACTAAAAATCATTTAAATCTGAAATCATATGACTGTTGAATTAACGATTTGGGATTTTTTTGTAAAACCATATTTGTCAATTTTATTCATAAAAAGATGGACGGTTTTGATGGTTAAAATACATAACGGAGTGGGTACATTTTAGCCATAAATAAAAACATACCAAAGGTGACGTTTTTAACATTAAGTGGATTTATTTGGAAAAGTAAATTTAATTATGTTGACATGTAAATAATTATTAAAATATTGACGTGGATAAGAATCAAAGGACCACGATAAAAAATTTAAAAAAAGAAAAAGATTTCAATCGATGGAATAGAAAAATGAAGGATTTAAACCTAATTTTTTCTATAAAATATTTCCATGTACTTGCACTCATTCAGCACCATGCATGCAATAATCCGTACATAAAGCAAGCAGAGTACGCTCCATTGAAAGGTTGAAAAGACAACATCTGCGTGCATGGATAGAGGAGTTAGCTAGAGAGAATATGGGATTAACCTTTGGTGGAGGGGCTGCAGGTGTTTGCTGGTAGAAGAGAGTTGACTTCAACAGTGTGAGTAAGTGAAAGGAGGTGGGTTTTTGTATCTCTTACTGCCAAAGAGCAGAGAATTAGGCATAGAAATGCTGATAAACCAATGGAAAATCTAAGGAACAAGGAGGAGCTAGAAATGGGAGTTGCCATGGATAGCAAATTAGCAAGTCTTCTTGCTATTTCCTCTTGATAATGTTGTTCCTGTAAGCATACGTTCTCAACCTTATATGCTAATTGGAAATTTGGAAGATATGCAGGGATGGCAACTGTGTGTTGTCGGGTTTAATTATTTTTCCGTTGAAGAGTACATAGTTTGATCAATTGGTAATCATAGTTTAAGTACGATGGAAAATTTAATATTATTATTATATTAAATTTATTAATGAGTGGAACTTAGAAGTAATGTCTTAATGGAAATACGTTTCTATCCTATTGAAGAGTTATAACTTTTAACTTTTTATGAACAATCACATACTTTTCAAAGAGGCATCTCAAATTCTATAAATAAGGAAGCTCTATAGTCGTTGGACAATTTTTCATCATCCATATATTCATACATATAGTGCACTAAAAGTTAGAGAGTCTCTTTAAGTCTATACAAGAAAGTTTTCTACACAATCGTGGTTCAGTGGTGCCTTGTGATATGGAGTGCTACTATTACAAGGACTTGGTCGTTGTATCATGGGAGACAAGCTCTGGTCAACCATGAACATCATAGTAGGGCATAAACTTATCTTAAGAACATAGTGTCCAACACTTGCCTCGACCATATTTTAAAGTTTTTCTAATCCATTATGTCATGTTCATTTAACATTGGTTACTTATGTGCATGCATTACTTTGATATATAATTGCATGAATTATTTTTTGATTTTCTATGCAATTATATGGTAATTAGCTCATATTTTTCTAACAATCTGAAGACAAGTTTATTGGTTTGATTACTATGTTTGAGAATTAAATTATCCGTGATATAATAATACTTGGTCTTATGGGCATGATCTTTCTTTCAGACTTATTTCTTTCATGTTTTGTCTCTATAGATTAATTTTTATGGTAGAATTAATGGTCTGGTAAGTAATTTTCATGAGGTTGTGGCTTTGATTCCAAACAGTGTCGTCAATTTAAAGAAAACCATTTATTTTCTTAATTACAATTTAAATACATATCATATCTGATAAAAACTATCATATAATATGTCTGATATGTCATTTAGTCCTCTATAAGTACAGAATTGACAAATATTGTAAGAATCTTAGGGGCTTTATTAAGATTTATACGGACTCATGTTGAGTTTTAGAAGCGATCAACTTTCACGAATTTGGTAGAATTTGATTAAATATTTTAAAACTCCATAAAGTTTATTGGACTTTAATGTAATTTTGTGGAAAAGAATAAAGAGTTAAATGATGGACTTTTGCAAAATTCTAGAGAGTACTCAATGCTAGAATATGTTAGGATTACGTGGTTTATCAAGCATATTTATTATGTTTTAGTTTTTATTATTAAAATGGTCATCATGATCATGACAAAGTGGTCTTATGAGATGGTAGTAATAACGATGGTGATGAAAAGTGTCACGTAGTACTTGTTGACAAGATGGTAGTAGTAAAGTTGGTGGTTTTTGTGACTATGATAATAGCAGGGGTGGCGAGTGTGGTGGCAGGTGGTGTTCGGGTGGTGAATAAGCAGGGATGGCCCAGTGGTGATGAAGGTCGTAAAGGTGGTGATTACAACCATGGTGATGCCAATACGGTGGTCATCGTAGGAGTGGCGATGATGCTCATGGCAATGAAGGTTGCGGCGATGATGGATGGAGGAGATGGTTGTGGTAAGGTGGTGTTGCCGACATGGTGGTAAAAGTAGTGATAATGATAATCATTGCATTATAGTGGGTGGTGAAGTATATCCTAAAAAAATAGAGAAAAATGAATAATCAAAATATTTGGGGGAGAGGTTAAATTTTTCATGACAAAAAATTACCATAAAAGAGCAAAGTCCATTAAAATCCATAACTTCTACAAATCCCTTAAAATAAATGAAACTGAATACACCTAAACTTTGGCAAACTCACAAAAGTTATAATTAAATACCATAAGATTTTCATAGACTTTTTAAAAGTTATGAAGGCTTTATCCAATACATGGTGATTTTCATTGACTTCTTTAAAGTCTATTTATATATATTTTTTTCCATCAAACCTTAAAAGTATATATTGAATACCCTTGGATTTAAGAGTCAAGCAAAGTCCATCAACCTTCATATACAATACATCCCCTTATTATATAAAATTGTGAATTTATTTGAAACATATAATTAAATTATTAAAAGATATTCTAATTTAATCGATATTTTACAAAGATAATTTTTATATTGTAATTAAATAAATAAAATGTTCTGCATACATGTATATGTGTGTGTGTGTCTATATATATATATATATATATATGAATATGATGAGAGTTAGTCACAAGGGCAATGGACAAGCCAGTGTACAAGTAGTAGTAGTGCACTAATTATCTCAATGCACTTGGAAATATTGCATACAACCAAAGTCAATGTCAAATTTTCAAAAGTACATTGATCACGTGTATGAATTTTTATTGGGATATCCTCACGCGTAGTTCCAACTTCCACATATATGGATGCCCTTTCTAAGTCATGGTTCGTCCACTTATCTCCACCAAGATTAAGATTTCTTACAATTGTTGGTTGAGTTGAGAACATGGTTCGTCCACTATCTACGCTGATGCCCTGTCTTCAATTGAAAAATATATAATTCATACATCTAGAAAGAAAAAAAATAATTAGTTTGGATCTTTGAAGTTCGATGTATAATAATAGGTTCTACAACTAATCTTCTTTTCTACCAAACAGTGGGGAGCCTCAATCTAAGCTGATTCCCTGTCTTCAATTGAAAAATATATTCATACATCTAAAAAAAATCGTTTGGATCATTCAAGTTCGATGTATAATAGCTAGGCTTTACAACTAGTCTTCTTTTCTACCAAAAATGGGGACCCTTTTGGATAAAGACTGTTGAAACATGTATTATTACATTTAAATTCATATTTATATCCATGTTGTGAGTATTTTAAGTAAGTTTTTGGTGTATTTGGAACCTTGTTATGTGGTGTTACAGTACCACTTAAATTTCTCCATAAGTGAAAAATATCAATTATGTCGTCTACCATAACACATAAAAAGTTGCACCACATGGCACGTATTTCAATTACACAAAATCATGCCTTACTGCAAGCCCTAGAAAATATGGATCCAAAAACAATTTCGCCAAAAAAATCTTTCTAGCGTTTTAAAAGCAACTTGAAACGAGCTCTAAGTTAATTCATCGTTGTTTGTCTTCATATGTACAATCCAATACCTCAAAGAAGATGTTTTAGTATTACTGTTACCAATGTGGTTTACTTCAATTTTCGTCAAATTATTTTTCATCAATCTTTATAACCTGGCCTCTACATGTAGGTCACGTTCTGTCGTAGTTTTCTTTTTATGTTTAAATTTCATTTTTATGAATAAAATAAATTTAAAATAAAAGTCAGAATTCATACATTAACATGCACCAATTTTCTTGTTTGGATTCATAAATACAAAAAAAATACCATAAAAGAGCAAAGTTTTAAGATCCTACATCAACCAACGAAGAGGGGGTGATGTGCCTTATATGTACATGCTCCCCTCCCTATAGCACGAGGCATTTTGGGAACTCACTGGCTTCGGATTCCATTGGAACTCTGAAGTTAAGTGAGTTCGGGCAAGAACATTCCTAGGATGGGTAACTCACTGGGAAGTGCTTACAGAGAATTTTTATATTGTAATTTAATAAATAAAATGTTCCAATTATATATATATATATAATGAGAGTTAGTCACTAGGGCAATGGACAAGCCAAAGTCAATGTACTTGGAAATATTGCATACAACCAAAGTCAATGTCAAATTTCCAAAAGTCCATTGATCACATATGAATTTCATTGGGATATCCTCATGCGTTGTTTAAACTTCCACATATATGGTTGCCCTTTCTAAGTCATGAGTCGTCCACTTATCTCTACCATGGTTAAGATTTCTTACAATTGTTTAATGCAACAAGAAAAGTCTGAACTTGTCACTTAATACTACAGTCTAGTGATATTCCTTTTCAATTGTAAGTGAAAGGTCTTAAGTTCGATTCTCGTGAAATGCGAATTTGAACCACATTATTGCTAGCCCATTGTGAGGTTAAGCTCATCCCCTTATAGATAATATCGCTTCTTCAAAAAAAAAAAAAAATCCGAACTTAATCACGAAATATATTGCTCACTTTGGGACTACTTTAAGAAAGTGTCATCCACATCAACACTTAGAAGTATTTACGTTTTTGTATATGACCCAAAAATTTCTATGTTTAATGATTCTTTTTCAGTATTTGATTGATATGTTGTTAATTTTGGATCGATATGTTGTTAATGTGATCGATATTTCTTTTTAAAGAAGTATGGTGACATAAACCTTATTTTAATAATAAAATATAAAGAATATAGGGCGAGACTTAAATCTGACCCTCGTGAAGGCAACAACAAAAATACAAGAAAAATAGGAGGGAAGTCATAAACTTGATCCCTCTTGAAAACAAAAGAAAAAACAAAGAAAAAGAAAAGAGGGGTATGAGCTATTTATATAAACAATTTCCAAAATTAATAGACGCTGACAAAGGTTTTGGATTTGAGGTGTAGTTTTTAAATCTCATTTTTGAATTTAAGTTGTAGTTTTTAAATAATAAATTATATTTGGCCTTTGGTTGGAGATGATTTTTTGTGACAGGGCTAAAACGAGCCTTATGGCCTTTTGGCCCTCGGTTGGAGATGAAGGCAAATATGGCATTATACTGTTCATTAAAATATTAATATCTTAGAGGGTCAGAGTGCTAAAACGAGCCATTTGGCCAGCCCTCGATTGGAGATGGCCTGAGAGTCCTGGTTTTTTGTTGGTTGAGTTGACAACATGGCCCATGCCTATGATCCCGTGATCTTATCCGTTCATCGTATATCGTACGATCAGTTTTCGTTAGGTACTATTTATATTTAATTTTAAATTTTAAATTTTGAAATGATTCTGACTGCACGATTTACGATGAACGAGTAAGATCACGGGATCCCTAAGATCCTCAGAAAAAGGATCCTCGCCGGATCCTTTTCCATGCCTATCTACCACTTTCTACGCTGATGCCCTGTTATTGAAACGACCTCATTGAAAAATATACTGATGCATCTAAAAATTATAAACGCTTTGGATCGTTAAAGTTCAATGTATAATGAGCTCCATAATTAGTCTTTTTTCTTTTCTACCAAAAGGTGGGGACCCTTTTTGGATAAAGGCTCCGTTGAAACATGTATTATTACATTTAGAGTAATGTTAGGGAGATTAAATTTGTAGATAAAATTTACAATTAAATGATATATCACCAATAGCAATGAGAACATTTATCAACGCTTAAGTCATAATCTAATCATCAACTTCCATATTATTTAGGTTATAAAATTTTGTTTATAAATTTAGTTTACTTAATATTACCCCCGCATTTAACTTCACATTTATATTCATGTTGCGAGTATTTTGAGAAAGTTTTTGATGTATTTTGAACCCTATTATGTGTTGTTATAATATGTCACATCCCGGCCCGGGGGGGACCACTTCCCGGGCCCGTTCCACCATCGTAGCACGATATTGTCCGCTTTGGGCCCCGACCACGCCTTCACAATTTTGTTTCTGGGAACTCACACAAGAACTTCCCAATGGATCACTCATCATGGGAGTGCTCTCGTGCGCTACTCGCTCAACTTCGGAGTTCCCATGGAACTCGAAGCCAGTGAGCTCCCAAAAGGCTTCGTGCTAGGTAGGGATGAGAATATACATATAAGGATCATTCCTCTGGGCGATGTAGGATGTCACAATCCACCCCCCTTAGGGGCCCGACGTCCTCATCGGCACACACGCGACCAGGGTTAGGCTCTGATACCAAATTGTCACACCCCGGCCCAAGGGGGACCACTTCCCGGCCTGCTCCACCACCGTAACACGATATTGTCTGCTTTGGGCCCTGACCACGCCCTCATGGTTTTGTTTCTGGGAACTCACACGAGAACTTCCCAATAGGTCACCCATCCTGGGAGTGCTTTTTGTGCGCTACTCGCTTAACTTCGGAGTTCCCATGGAACCCGAAGCCAGTGAGCTCCCAAAAGGCCTCGTGCTAGGTAGGATGGGAATATACATATAAAGATCATTCCCCTAAACGATGTGGGTTGTCACATAATATCACTTAAATTTCTCTATAAGTGGAAAATATTAATTATGTTGTCCACCATAACACATGAAAAGTTACGCCACATGACAAATATTTCAATTACACAAAAACCATGCTTTATTGCAGCTCTGAAAAATCATGGATCCAAAAACAATTTCACCAAAAAAACTTTCTACCATTTTAAAAGCACTTTCAAATGAATTCTAAGTTAATTTGGTGATATTTCCTCATATGTACAATGAAATACCTCAAAGAAGATGATGTTTTGATCTTTTAGTGACACACCCCGACCGAGATCAGGGCATGCTGGCCGTCACGCGAAGGTGACGTAGCCATGTGCACGTGCAGAAGCTAATGAGATAGTAATATAAAAGTACGAATAATTTAAAAACTAGCATACAAAGTACTAAGACAAGTGCTAGCGTAAGTGAAACGCTAAGTTCAGAGCATAAAGTCTACAACAGTCCAAAGAAAATGATACGACAATAGTACACCCGAAGGTGACCCTACAATGGTGAGTATCTGTCAGAAATGCCGGGACGCCCTCTGGGAAAAACCACTGAACCTGCTAGACCACTAGAACCTGGAGGGGCGCAAAAACAAAGGCGTGAGTGGGCAAAAACAAAGCTCTTTGAAAACCATTTAGCAAAATACATTCTAACCCCTCGCCGTAAAACCTGTATACTTCCCAGAAAATAAACGTATATACGTATGTATAAATGTGCCAAACATACTCAAGGGTATAACAATCATGCTCAAGAACGTGCCATGTCAAAGCCTCATAATAATATGCAAGTGCTCAGGTATAAATCACATCAATAGCATAACATCTGGCAGCCGGAGTCACCTAACGTGACCTGTACGACTGCATATAGAGCTCAAACTCAATAACTGAACCTGCCCACGAGTCGGAACCACCTAAAGTGGTCTGTACGACAGGCCTAGGTGTAATACATATATATGCTCTAGTGCTACGATCACGTGAAGGCTGTGCGAATAATCGCGGGTCACCTACGAGTCGGAACCACCTAAAGTGGTCTGTACGACAGGCCTAGGTGTAATACATATATATGCTCTAGTGCTACGATCACGTGAAGGCTGTGCGAATAATCGCGGGTCACCTACGAGTCGGAACCACCTAATGTGGTCTGTACGACAGGACTGTGCACCTAGCTTGGATCCAAGCTGAGCATGTGGTGCGGGAGGTGAACATCACGTGAAGGACTGTGCCCTGCTCAGGGCGGGAGCACTAACACCGGGGGTGCAGGTTATGAGCTCTCTAAGCATCTCAAACTAATGCTGAATGTAAATATGATAACATTTACCTGGCACTTACCTGTGCGTCCACAGCACCCAATACGCATATATATATGTATGCCACTACTAATGCATGTGATGATGCATAAACGACAATCATATGGTGCATGGCATAAAACAAATAACCCTTTTTATTTAATTTTTGGGAATATAATTGTATATAGGTATATACAGAAAACCAAAAACCCACTCACTGATAAGTGGAAGGGTCGTAGCCCCCCTGTCTCGAGTGTGCACGCTCGTCCTCGGGATACGAATCACCTATATGCGAAATACCTACGAAAACGTTAATTTAAAAGCACATAACCAAATTCTCGTAATAACTTCTCATACATTGCTCAAAATTGACAATTGAATATACCAACGTGCTCTACACAACCTCAGGATCACAACCATATTTTTAGAAAAATTTTCCTCCACCGCACGCGCCCCCACGCGCCGGCCAAGGCACGGCCACACGCAGGCACGTGCGGCGCACACGGACGGCGTCAACTGACGCCGTTAGGAATATTCCGTCAGTTTTGACAGATTCCGTTAACGGCGTCAGGAATATTCCGTCAGATTTGACGGAATATTCCGTCACCTTCTCCGGCGAGCCTCCGGCGCCGGCGACGGCGCCGGAAAACTGGGAAAACTTCAAACTTAGTTTTCTCACTCGTTTCTCAACCAATTTTCATGATTTTTGAACCAAAATGAAGCTTAGGACTAGTAGAATCACGATATACCACTTTTAAAGCCTAAAAACCACGCGATCATACCTGTCCACACAATCCAAAACCGGCCAACTTTGAACCAAGCTATCCCGACGTCCAAACTCATCCAATGAAGCACTCCGAGGCTCCTTGGGACCTCACTAAGACATCTACGAGCTTAAAAATTCCAAAAACAAGCTAGATTAAGTTTGCATGAATAGTGTTCAAATCGGGTTACCTCGAATCGACGTGAAAACGAATGATTTGTCACCTGAAAATAGTATGGTTGCACTCGCACGAGCTTCACGAGTTCAAAGGTGTCCTTAGTTTCCTCGACCTGGGATGGTTTGAGGGGTTTTGGGTTTGTCCGTACAAGTTTGAAGAAAGAAGAAGAAATAAGGGAGCTCGGGAGAGAGAGAGAGAGACAGGGAAGAGACAGAGGGAGAGGGAAACATGGGAGAGAGAGAGAGTGTGTGTGTGTGTGTGTGACCCTACGCTCGCCAACACCACACAAAACAACACTAAACGTAAATGTAACGAACTAGGGGTAAAAAGGTCAATTCACACGTACGTTTTTATAATCTCGGAACGGGATGTCACATTTAGCATTACTGTTACCAATGTGGTTTACTTCAATTTTCGTCAAACTATTTTTTATCAATTTTTATAACTTGGCCTCAACGTGTAGGTCAGGTGCTATCATAGTTTTCTTTTTATGTCCGAATTTTATTTTTCTTTGTATGAACAAGGAAAATAAATTTAAAATTTAACAAAAGTTAGAATTTATATATTAACATGGATTTTTTTTTTGTTTGGATTCATAAACATAAAAATTTCAAATTTCAAAGTGAAAAGAAAATCTCAAAATTTGGGACTTCAAATTCTCAAGTTTAAATTCTATGTAATAGTTGTCATTTATGAACTTTCATAAGTATAAGTTTTAAAAAGTAAAAATAAAAAAATAAAACTAAACTATTAGTGACCATCATTGTCAATCTCATTACCATTGCCGCCGCCGCCGCCACCACCATTAATTACAGCATCATCATAGCCACAATCTTCATTTGCCATCACCACCATCGCTGACACCATCACTTGCCATCACCACCATTCCCGCCACTACTACCCACCATCACCACCACCGCCACCACCGATCATTGTCATCACCATCGCCACCACCATCATGACCAATTATAATCACCGTCGTTACCGCCGCCACCACCCAACATCGTCATCGCCATTACCGTCGACGCCGCCACCACAACCCACCACCTATGTTAGTACATTTCCTAACTATTATCTCTCAAGTATATTAAATTTTGTACTTGAATTCCCTTATCTATTTAGGTTAACCAAAAAATAAAATTCACAAATTCTAAAAAATAATTTTAAAATTCCTTGAACATTAATTTCTTCATCCAAACTTATTAGAATTGTGGTAATATCAACTAAGTGAACCCAAATTTTCATTGATGCATGTCCCCTACTTTTTCACACAAAAAATAATTATTATTGTCTAGCTTGATTTTGCATTATTCTGACTTATTGAGTGAGACTGAATACAGAAGAATTATAGTATCGCAACGACATAAAGCACTTTTATTTCTTATTTTTATACAAGTTGCTAGTTGCATACTTGAATTCTTTTTTACCTATTATACACACACAAACCAATTGTCACTATATATAGTTTGTGCCAATTCACCTATGTGTAATTATGTATTACTGTTATATTTTTTGTTATAAAATTTGCCCTATGTTGCTGCTGCTGGTGGTGGCATAATCAAACTTGTTAGCCAGCCTAATTAAGCAACCAGCCACAGCCACATAAGCCCTCAGGCTCAGGGGCATCCTGCAGGGGCAAATCCGATTTTTCGATCAAGATAACAGCCATTTTAATGAAAGACAATAACATAAACTCAAGATAACAGCCATTTTAATTTCCTCTCTTTACTCTGATCACTTGAAACAAAATGTATTGGTCTTCTACGTTATTTGACAGCACAAACATTATAAGGTTTTACAAATGTATGTTTAAAAAAAAAAAGAAAAAAAAAGGTTTTCATCCCTCATTTTCATATTGCATTTGTTGAAACTTTATTGTTTTTCTATTTTTGATCAAGGTCCTTTGACTTTGTCCACATCATCATTTTAGAATTTGAAAAATTACACGTTAACACTTTGCTAATTATTTATAATTTTTGGTTAAAGTATTAGCCCTTTTTTTGTTGTAATTAATATTAATGGAGAAAGATTATCTCTCCTCTCTTTTTTTTCCTTCCCTTCCCTCCTCTTCTATTTGAATGGTCACAGTTAAATCAGGTCAACATTGTGACATCCCACATCGTCCAGGGAAGTGATCCTTATATGTATATTCTCATCCCTACCTAGCACGAGGCCTTTTGGGAGCTCACTGGCTTCGGGTTCCGTAGGAACTCCGAAGTTAAGCGAGAAGGAGGCTAGAGCAATCCCATGATGGGTGACCCACTGGGAAGTTGCTCATGTGAGTTCTCAGAAACAAAACCGTGAGGGCGTGGTCGGGGCCCAAAGTGGACAATATCGTGCTACGGTGGTGGAGCGGGCCCGGGAAGTGATCCGCCCCGGGCCGGAATGTGACAATTTGGTATCAGAGCCTAACCCTAGCCGCGTGTGTGCCGACGAGGACGTCAGGCCCCTAAGGGGGGTGGATTGTGACATCCCACATCGCCCAGGGAAGTGATC
Source organism: Pyrus communis (assembly GCF_963583255.1). Classification (NCBI taxonomy): domain Eukaryota; kingdom Viridiplantae; phylum Streptophyta; class Magnoliopsida; order Rosales; family Rosaceae; genus Pyrus; species Pyrus communis. Next base: position 2,960,059 of record NC_084817.1, read on the forward strand.
CTTATATGTATATTCTCATCCCTACCTAGCACGAGGCCTTTTGGGAGCTCACTGGCTTCGGGTTCCGTAGGAACTCCGAAGTTAAGCGAGAAAGAGGCTAGAGCAATCCCATGATGGGTGACCCACTGGGAAGTTGCTCGTGAGTTCCCAAAAACAAAACCGTGAGGGAATGGTAAGTCCAAAGCGGACAATATCGTGCTACGGTGGTGGAGCGAGCCCAGGAAGTGATCCGTCCCGGGCAGGAATGTGACAAACATCTTATATTAATTTTTTATAGAAAGAAACAAACAAAATAAAGAGTGTGAGAGGAGGGGATGAAAAGAGGAGATGAGAGAATCCTAGTCCAATATTAATTGCTTTGTCCAGATTTTTAGTTGATAATTGAAATCTCATTCCTTCCTATATTTAAATAAAATAAACAGCCATTTAAACTCCTCCATTCTTTTTCATACCTCACTCACATCACATCCAAACTCAATCCATCATGCTTGTTCATCGTACATACGCCAAACCTACCCAGACTCTCTCCCTCTCTACGTAGCAGCAGCCGCCCTAGACCATTATATTTATGTGGTCAACTTATTTTCTTCTTTTTATTTTTTATTTTCCTTTTATTGTTGAATATTAATCCTTTTTTTTTTTTTTAAGAATATTGAATATTAATCTTGATTGTTCAATTTCAATATATGGTTGGCTATGCTTTTGTATTTCATGGGTACAATTTTATTCTACATGTTATTTCATTCTAATATATTTATTGGTACAATATATTTTGTGAGTGGTTTCGTTATACATATACATATATATATATATATATATATATTGATATGGGTACAATTTTTTTTTTGGAGAAAATTAGGTAAAATGGTTGTGGTTGCTGCATTTTTTTATGTACCATATGTATGCTTACTAAACAATGTGGTACATTCTTTTCCTTGAGTTGTTTACATGTCCCCATGAGTTTTTTCTCTTATATTTATTTTTATTTGGGTACAATATAATTTTTTTGTAAATTTAGAATATACAACCATTTGGTATTTGCGTGTTGTGGGTGTGACAGCCCGTCCCGGATTATTCGTACCATAGGTGTGAAATGACGATTTTGCCCTTGGTGGGTATTTGCCATTTTGGTGTGTTGTTTAGTTGTTTTTGGTGGTTGACTCTACAGGACACACACACACACACCTATACCATACACTCCCGTGTCTCCCTCTCTCTTCTTTCTCTCAGATTTTCTTCCATTTCCTTTGCAAGTGTACGGACGAACTTCAAAACCAACCTTTCACGCACGGATCAACGTCTAGAAGGTAAGATTCGAACTCCTTGCAAGCTCCTGAGTTCATCCATACCATTTTTAGAACTTGAAACCCTCGAAAACCCTAGAACCCAAGAACCCAATTTTCATGCACTAATCATTGCGAAGGTTTCAGTGGATTTTAAGGTCTTAGGGAGCTTTAGAATACTCTCATGAAGCTCGGGGAACAAGTTTGAAGGATTTTGGACGTCGGGATAACAAGTTCTAAGGTTGGCTAGATTTTGCGAGATTTATCCGGCGAGATTCCGTGAATTTCAAGGCTTGAAAGTGGCAAGATTTTGCTCTACTTGTTGTAAGCTTCATTTTGGTACCAATTTCATGGAACTTGGTTGAGAAATGAAGAAGATATGAAGTTTTGAAAATTTTCCAGTTTTCGACGAGAATTCGAGTTGCAAACGGCAAGGCTGACGGCGGTGGCCGGCGAGACTCACCGAAGAAGACAAGGAATATTCCGTCAATTTTGACAGAATATACTAACAGCGTTACTAACGGCGTTAGGTATATATAACGGTATATTCCATTTTTGGACAGAATATTCCCTAACGCCATTAGGGTTACCACACGTGTGCTAGGCACGTGCCCGCCTGTGGTCGGCGCGTTTGGCCGTGCCTTGGTCGACGCGTGGGTGGTCGGAAAATTATTTTAAAAATATGGGGATGTTCGTGAGGTTAAGTAGATCACGTTGGTATATCCAAACACCCCATTTGAGCATTGTATGAGAAGTTATTACCTAGTTTTGGTTATGTGCTTTAAATTGACGTTTTTATAGTTGTTTCGCATATAGGTGAAACCTATCCTGAGGACGAGCGCAATCGCTCGAGACAAGGGGGTTACGACCCTTCCACATATCAGTGAGTGGGCTTTTGGTTTTCCGTATATACCTATATACTTGTGGTTTTTCCCAGAAAATGAAATAAAGTGTTTATATGTTTTAAATGTCATGCATAGCGTTTGCTTATTTATTTATGCATTAGTAGTTGCATATATGTATGTTTGGTGCCGTGGACGCACAGGTAAGTGCCAGGTAAGTTTATGGTTTATGATTGTGAATTAGTGGTTGTGTGAGATGCATAGAGAGCTCATAACTTGCACCCCCGGTGCTAGTGCTCCCGCCCAGAGTAGGGCATAGTCCTTCACGTGATGTTCACCTTCCGCACCACACGCTCATCTTGAATCCAAGTTAGGTGCACAGTCTTGTCGTACAGACCACTATAGGTGGTTCCGACTCGTAGGTGACCCGTGATTATTCACCCAGTCTTCACGTGATCATAGCACTTGAGCGTATTTATTTACACCCAGTCCTGTCGTACAGACTACTTTAGGTGGTTCCGACTCGTGTGCAGGTATAGTTAGTGAGTTGGGGATTTGAGCTCTAGATTCAGCCGTACAAGTCACGTTAGATGACTCCGGTTGACATGTTACTTGCATTGATTGACATTACCTGGGTTTCTTACATTTTATGTGGAGGCATTCGACATGGCATATTTCTAAACATGTTTTCGATATATGTGTATATTCTATTTTCTGGGAAACTATACAGGTTTTACGGCGAGGGGTTAGAACTTTTGATAATGAAATGATTTTGAAAAACTTTGTTTTTGCCCACTTACACTTTCTATTTTGCGCCCCTCCAGGTTCTAGTTTTGTTTGCTCTTTTGGTGGCTTACGAGGAATCCACGGCATATCTGACAGATTATCACCAATGTAGGACCACCTCTGGGTGTGTTTAGTTAGTGTTTGTTCCTATAGACTGCAATAGGCTTTCTGTGCTCTGAATATTGTTTATCACACTTAGTCTCGCATTAGTGTGTTACCTTAACTAGATTTTTTGTAGTTTGGTTTTTATTTATTCGTACTTTTATTATTATCTTTTGCTTCCGCAAAACTTGTGTGGGGCTTAGCTTATCACTGGCTTTGCTAGGTGACACTACAAGTCACTAAAAAATCGCCATGTAACAAGTCTTAAATGTAATTTTTTTTTCCCATTCTTTTATATTTAGGATTCTCATAATTATATTTCTCACTAATTAATATACATCAATCTAATGGATTTTTTTTTTTTTTTGTTTTCTTTCTTTTTTTTTTAAAAAAAAAGGGACAATTGATGGCAAGATACGATTATCCATCCCAAATATTCCCTCCAATTTATGTTGCAGGACTCTTTCACTTTCTTCTCTCTCCCACTTCTTTGTCTCTCCGACTTTTTTCTCTCACTGTTCTTCAAAAAAAATTATGTACCCTAAACAAAATCACTTTCTCCAACTTTTGTCATGGAAATCAATCAATAATCTTTAAGTTTTTTTGTTATTTATACAATACTTGATTTGATCATGTGAACTTGACATGAATAACCCATATATATAGGTGTATTAGGGTTAGCCTAATTTTTTATTTGTTTTCGTTAACATGTTAATCTAATATTTGGGCTCAAATGTTAATCAATGTTATGGTTAATATGTTGATACGAATTACCCACATATTTATACAATAGTTTTTTCCATTCTTTACTATGAGTATTTTATTAATGTGGTAGTCCTTTTTTTTTTTTTTAATTGGTAGGTTGCTGCTGAGACAATGGAGTTTTAAGATGTAAAAATTAGAGTGGTGGTGAATTTTGACATTGAAGCCTTTCAAGTACGCAATGCTTATGCTATGAGGAAAGGGTTCAATCTTCGTAAAGAGCATATTTGAAGAGATAAATCAAATAATATTACACAATGAGATTGTTTGGGAAGTTAAAGAAGGCAGGCATACCCTGCAACATAAACTGGAGGGAATATTTGGGAAAAGAGAGGGGGGGGGGGGGGACGAACAAAATATAAGCCATTAAATTGATGCATATTCATTAGTGAAAAAAATAATTATGAGAATTTTAAATATAAAAGAATGAGAAAAAAAATTATATTTAAGACTTGTCACGTAGTGATTTTTGAGTGGATTGTAGTACCACTTAGCAAAGTCCAGTGGCATGTCAAGCCCCACACAAGTTTTTCTCGTGCACATGGCTACGTCACCGTCACGTGACCGCCAGCACGCCTTGATTTCGGTCCGGTGTGTCAGTGGGTACTACATTTTTTTTATGTTGGTTGGTACATTTTGTCAAGTTCATGGGTAAATTGTTTTTTATATTTAATGGGGTACATTATTTCTCTTAATACTACTAGATTTGATCTTTGATTTAACTCCTTTAAATCCGTGAGATATGAATTACATCAATTATTTGGTAAGTGGCCATCTACTACAATAGTAGAGAGAAGTATTGTACTTACACCAGGGCGTGAGTTTGAACTCCGTTGACTCCCTAGTCTAACATTTAATCTAACAAATCTATCTTTTGACAAAAAAAAAAATCAAATTTGGTATCAAATTCACCGTCTATGAGATTCGAACATAATATCTCTCACTTATAAATGAAGATGAATACCACTAGACCGTAGTACTAAGCGACAATTATTTGATTTAAATCCCTTAAATGTTGCTAATTAAAGCCATTTTCAAATAATAATAAAAAACAGCAGGACAAAGTGTTTTAAAGTTTGACTCAATCTCCATTTTTAGTTTTAAATACAATAAAATGATATGAAAATATAATAAATACTAAAATGCTGAGGTGTACAAAGTCAAAGAGCTATGATCGAAATTTGAAAAACTACAAGGTTATCTAACAATTGAGATGACCAAGGGTCGCAACTAAAATGACCCTAACACTATAAGATTTCAATCTAACAATTGAGATGACCAAGGACCGCAACTAATATGACCCTAAAAACAAGTTTAGACATTCAGCAACGCTTCCAAAGTAGTACCATTTGGCCAAAATTGCCTTTCAATTTTTCTCCTCCAACCAACAAAACCATCACCAGATTGCAAGTGTTTTCATTCCTTCAGGCATTAGTCGTCGGACAAGAGGCTCGAATTTCGCCTTCATCACCTGTCTTCACGCCGATGCTAGCAAGTTTCAAGAATGACTCAGTCCAGCTCTTGAAAAAACTAACTTGGTCCTGTGCAAATATCTCCACTTGTTTTCTTGTTCTGACATCGGTTAGCAAGACGGAATCCGATTGAAACAGCCCTCTGTGTGCCAAGAGATTTTGGTAGTACTGATTATCGAACACAAAGGATGTTTTAGGATCATTTTTTACCGTTGTAGACGGATTTGCTCCTGCAGGGCACTGCTCCATGAGCTCCTCTGCATAAACATTGTCTAAGGATGTGTCAATGAGTGTGAATTTTCCTTTGGGGTCCTGCTTGAACCGATCTCTGAATGCACTGCAGTGAGCTGATCCGATAGTGTGAGCTCCTGAAATGTCGAAGCGATCAGTAGTTGCTACAAAGGCTGAGTGGTTACAGCTAACAGTCGATATACATTGCAATTAAATGGCCGCATGTCCACTCAAGACACACACAAGGGGACTCGCATTCAAGTTCATCAAAATAGTCCCACATAGAACCCGAATGCAAGGGTCTCATTTGTGCGTGTCTTGGGCGGACGAGTGACGCGGCTACATGAATAAGGTACCTGATAGGGTGGCTAGGTCAACCAAAGACAACCCTTTGGAAGAGAAGAGCTTAATCATCTCATCCATTGTAAAACTTGTATCTACAATATTAGGCCTGACATTTGAAGCTGCAGAAGCTTTCCCGTCTCTCCTACCTGTTGGAATCTGAACCACAGGTCCCCCAGCCTGTTTCGTACTCACCACAATAAATACACCCAACCAAAATATACACACATAAAAAAAATAATGAATAATTATAAAAAGAACAGCTGAGGGAGATGGAGATCTGACAAATTCAACAGCATCTCTAGCAGCCAGAGCAACAATGTCAGCGCAAGAAACAGTTCCGGGACAGAAGATTTCAAGCAGTCTCTTCGCCGAATCGATCACTGCAAACCCTCCCAGAGATGTGTTTGCCGGATCACTTCTCTCAGTCCCAGTTCCTTGTAGAAGCACAGATGCATCACAACCCTGTGTAATTCATTTGGTTAGTATCAAGTCGATACTGTCAAATTAAAGGCCAAAAATCACGAGTGTCGCGTGACCGGGGTTTTGGAGCGTGACAGGAAGAGTACTTAGGTTGTGTAAGTTGGTTTTTTAGGACTAATAGTTCTAAAAGGACGGGGTTTTGGGGCGTGACAGAAAGAATGCGTAGGTTTGAAGGACTTCCAGTTCCAAAAAGGCCGAGATTTTGGGGCGCGACAGCAAAGAGTGCTTAGTTATATAAGTTAGTTTTAGGACTTGGAGCAGTAAAAGGGTGCAATGCATCTAAGAGAGCAAGAGAAATATACTAAAGCAGGGTTTGTTTACTTTACCTCCACAAAGCAATCATGGAAGAGCAGACGGAGGAGCTTCCCGGGGACGGTAGGGTCCAAGTTGGAGGCCGATCTCACTGTGTTTCGGACAATAAACTCGGCAGAAGGGCATGAAGCTGCGTAGAAATTCAGTGCCAGGTCTGCAGTGGAAGCAGAAGCAGCAAGAAATAACCAAATTAAGAAAACACAACAATGTGTGCAAGAGAAGGCTGCCGATGTGTTCTCCATCTAGGGATATTTTCATGTACCCTACACATAGAAATGCTCAAGACATTGCCTTCTTGTACAATGTATAACATTCAAAGTTCCCAACTTTTGAGAGAGAGAGAGAGAGGGAGAGAGAGAGAAATAGTTGGCCATGTGTAAACAAACGGAGCCACGGAGGTGTATTTAAAGCTGCATTCAAGTTGATTTGGTGATGGCAGGAGGTAGATGGGATCACATTACTCATCATAACAAGAAAAAAGAAAAGGGTGGAATAGGGTTTTGATTAGTTCCTCAATCAAACATTCTGGATAATCTCGAGGAACAGTGACAGTTCAAACTAGTATGGCAATGAGTATGATGGATTAAACGGAGGATTATGCAAGACCTCGTTGAGTAGGGCCGGCCCTAATGCAGTGCGAGTGGAGCGACCGCATAGTATGCCATATGTAATAAGTTTCCTATCTTGAGGTAGATGCCAGTGGAGCAACCGCACAGGGCCTCACATCTAAGGGGCACTCAAGAAAGTATTATATGACTTGTAGCCTTATAGCTACCACACTGGATCACCAACTTGGACAGCCATGTGTTACCTTGGCATCTATCTAACCCATTCCCTCCTCTCTATGTTAATCACAGGATGTGTGAGATAGACACATGGTGATATATCACCCGTCACGCCCAAGATTTTTCCCATAGGATGGTGATATATCACCCGTCACATCCAAGATTTTTCCCATAGGGGAATATCAAAGTGCGCCGAAAAGAAATGAACCCAAAAAGCTAATTAACAAGAACAATGCCACAAACATTTTAAAATACACAAAATCTTGTCTAACAAGTCGGTCTATCCACTTTCAGATCGAAAATAAAAGTCAGTACATACATCTCTTGTTCTCATGGGTCAATATGGCATATGATTTGCTCCCTCTTAACAAAATTAGACATTGAATAAATTATATTTACAACTAACAGGCCTTAAAAAAGGAACAAGAAAAGAGACCAGACCTACTTCCATCCAAGTATATAGATGAAATTCGATTAAACAAACTTCGACTGAGAGAGTCTAACGGCATTGATCTTTTGAAACGGACAAATGATGGATGCCTGAAGAGGTATATAACTATAGGAGTTTTCACGAATTTTCATTTTCGCTATCCACAGCATCTTCGTCCAACTCATCCACATCATCAATGGGAATGTCTTCACTATTTTCTTCAACAGAACCTGCAGAAAGCTTTGCAGTTAGTTTTAGTGAAGCTTGAAAGAGGAAAAGGTTCGTAATGACAAATTGTGAGGAGGGACCCATAAATAGTTTGTTAAAAACCCTCTGCAAAGTTTACCAAGCAATTGACATAATAAACTCTCACTTTATGAGCAGATTTTTACCTCTATGAGAACTCGGGAGTACTTCCAATGGTTGTACCAAGCAATTGACATAATAAACTCTCACTTTATGAGCAGATTTTTACCTCTATGAGAACTCGGGAGTACATCCGATGGTTGTAATGTGTTATCAAGAAGGTAAGGAAGTTCCAGAAACTGCAACAGAGATTCTGTCTGAGGATTCTGAACGTGTGCTGCCAAAAAGAAAATTTGTGGTATTTACTTAAAACGTTCTTGTTTAACAGCATTCAGAATGACATGATGATCCTTACCATGAAAAGAACCATAAGAAACAGATTGAGAGGGATTGTAAGGTGGAACTGTCTGGGTGAATTCAAACGGTCTGGCCCCTCTTGCTTGCAACTTGCTCCTGACCCATTGACGACCACCATGTTTGTCAAGACATACATGCCTACAATATGACACGCACACACTTAGTAGATACTTTACAAGAGAAAAAACATTAAAAGGGGAAAGACCACAGAGGGAATATAAAGTTTAACGGTCTAATCATTGGCAGCATGCTCAATACATTTCGACAAAATGTACACACCAAAGATTTGCACTTCTGGTTGTGAGAGGGAAAATAGAGTTAAATGACCGAGTTATTTCTAGCCATTCTTCATCGTACTGAATCTCATAAGGGCCTGGCTCCGATTCAATTTCAATAACCTAAAATGCCAGAAAATGTCACATGTAGAACCCATTAGCTACCAGCAATGACTGCGGGGAACATCCTATACACCATTTCAGCATTTCATCAAATACCTGAAGAAATTTGCGTCCTGGTAGGCACTTATCAAGGGCAAGAAAGTTTGTCACTGAACCATCTTCCCCATGTTGAACACAAGCAGCAAATTTGCAGTGTAAATGAGCTGAAAACCAATAAGGTGGTTTCAGTTTTTCTAGCAATTGAGTAGCTGGTTTACTTCCAAGACTTCTTTCTTGAACCTAATGACATTTTAAACGAGATACGTGATTCGAAAACATACCAATCAGAGCTTACTAACTCATTTTTCCGTTCTTGCAATTACCTCCTGCTTAAATTCCGGTTTTTCCCGAACAAGTTCCTTCCAGTCCCCACAATCAGTGATGCCAACCGGCCAATCATGTGAGAGAAAAATATCGATTGGTTCCTCAACTTGAATCAGTTTGTGGAAATCATACTCACGAACATGATACACTGACCTAATAGTATGACCATTATAAGGAGGCCTCTCAAAGTGTCCTGCTCAGGAGGAAAAAAAATGAACTGCCTTCAAACAGTTAACACCACATATCAAAATTGCACATACCACCATCGCTATATTTACAATAATAGTAAAACATAAACAGCTATTGTTTTACCAACAAAAGATAAGCAATGAAGTAAACACCTGTAATGGTACAAAACGAAAGCAAACTAACCTTAAAGAAAATCGGGCTGTTTGTAAATTCCGGAGAGTCCACCAATTCGATGGTTTCCAAACTTGACTACACCAGCAAACCCCAAGAATTATATATTAGGTGCTGCCCATCCTCCATAGTACCTATACAAACAGCAAAAACAAGTAAAAAACCCGCAACAATCATTCATCCAAAGCAAAAAAAACGACATGAAAAACAATTGGAAGAGAATGCCATAGATTGCAGTTAAAGAAGGGACTCACAGTTCCCACAAGTAATAAGAAGCCTCGTGATTGCCGCCGATGAATATGGTCAGGTACGGAACCACTGCCTCACCGGAATAGTATCTCCAGAATGTGTTCATGCTCCGGAATTTACGAGGCACGTTTAAGCTATCCAAGTCCCTCTCATTCCTCACAGCCTAATTTCACAAACACAATAGTTTTCCCTCATGATTAATCAAATTCTCTAATTTCATAAACAACTAGATCACCCCCAACAAAAAGATTGAAACTTTAGGGCAAATTAGCAAGAACAAAACTGCAAGTGCCGAAATTTGGAAAATTGAACAATTAATATTCAACGAAAAATCGGTACTTTCGGAGACAATTGAGTACAGAAAAATAAAAAGCTCCAAAATTTAGGGCAAATAAGCAAGAATAAAGGGGCGATATGGGGAATTCAGGAAAGTAGGCGGCGGTACCTGAAAGTCGCCGCAGCAGAGGAGGAGGTCGATGGTGGTGTTGTGGAGCTTTTCGTAGCGTTGGAGGGTTCGGTAGACGTTGTCGAGGTCGCCACGCATACAACCTTCTACAGAAATCTTCATTCCAATTCCGAAGATGCTGGAATGGGAGTCGGGAACAGGAATGGAGGGAAACTCGAACACCACAGTGGCGGTTTAAAGCAGAAGATCGTATTGTTTCGCCGATTTCTTTTATTTTTGTCTTTCCCGGCTCAAAAAATTCAATTAAAAGTTGCTCTTAAAATTTTGGGGGTGTGTATATTTTGTTTAATAAAGTTCTAATTAGATTAGAAACAGGATTATGAAATCTTAGGAAATCCTTATAGAATTCTATCGTATTTTATTTTTTTACATTAGTATTATGTTTAAGTTGTAATACTTATCGGGTAAGAATTTTACGTTTTCTACTATTATAAATATATTGAGATAATACACACCTCATAATTAAATCAGACTTTCTTGCCGCACCCCTCTATTTCTCTCACTATATTCACCTATATTCGTCAGTTAAACATGCTCTACAACATTTAAATATTTATTAAATTGATAACATGATGAACATGAAATCCGTAATTATGATTATATGTAAGCCACATTTCCACCACATTAACTAAATACCTTATCAATTTATGGATATTTAGATGTTCAAATATCTAAAAGGCGTAAATTAATACAATTTCAAAATCAAACCCTACACCTCTTCAACCATCCACATTAGTACTAACAAATAATAAAAATCACCATAATATCTCAGGTGCAGGTAAGTTTCTCTCTAGAGTCATAGTTGCATCTCCGCTCAATCATGACGATGATTTGAAGGAAGATGAACAAGAGGATCACAAGGTTTTGGTGACTCCTTCCAAAGAAGAAGAGCATGGAGAAGAAAGCGTCGCGACCGGATACAATTGGACGGAAGAATGGTACCCTCTTTACCTCACCCAGGACCTGCCTGAAGATGCACCTTTAGGCCTTACCGTCTTCATTAAGCAGCTCGTCTTGTATCGTGATGGCTTGGGTGAGCTTCGCTGTTACGAAGATCGTTGCCCACATAGGTAACAAATAATCTTATCCATCTCATGGTTCAAACTTTTTTTTAATTCACGAAATCTAAATTAGTTATGTATGTATATAGCTTAATTTGTTTTGTATCCTCTGTTTTTTCCCTGTTTTGGTCCTCTGTTTTTCCCCTGTTTTTGTTTACTCTGCTTTGTTGCCTCTTGAATTCAAACTTCATTACTAACAAAAAGTGAAGTTCTTGGTGTTTATTTTCTTAGGCTGGCAAAACTATCCGAACCATTTGATCGACGGAAGGCTAGAGTGTTTGTACCATGGTTGGCAATTCGAACGCCAAGGAAAATGTGTAAAGATTCCACAGGTATGTTTGAATTATTAGTATTCTAGTTAATCAAAAACATTTCTCTTTCACATTATATGAGTCCCCCTCTTAATTAATTTCATGATCTACACTAATTATAGAACTTGATTGAACTCTGTTTTCACTCAACAGCTTCCATCTGATGCTAAAATTCCGAGAGCAGCTTGTGTTAAATCATATGAAGTGAGGGATTCTCAAGGCGTCGTTTGCGTGTGTGGATGTCTCGCAAGACACCACCAAACACTAAAAAACTACCTTGGTTCGAAAACTTTGATAAACCCGGCTTTGATTATTCTTCGACAATCCACGAGCTCCCCTACGATCACTCCATTCTTCTGGAGAACCTCATGGATCCAGCCCACATTCCAATCTCACACGACAGGACAGGTTTCTCAGCGAAAAGAGAAAACGCGCAGCCACTGAGATTTGAGGTGATTGAAAGGAGTGACAGAGGTTTTGCAGGGTATTATGGTGAGGCAAAAGACCAGCACTTGCCTTTTTTCTTAAGGTTTGAGGCACCCGGCGTTATCGAAAACACGAGGGAAATTGTAGACAAGAACGGTGAGAAGCACTACTCTGTAGACCAACAGGGGAGGGAAAATCCGTGGCTATTATGAGGTTCGGAGCCACGAAACTCTCCCCATTGGCAAAACTGTTTCCGACTTGGTACTTCCACCATATTTCTTGTACCGTTTTCGAGCAAGACATGGGATTTTTCTCGTCTCAGAACGAAATACTTTCGAGAGAAAAACGTCCCACGAAAGAGTTGTACCTTAATTTAAAATCATCTGATGTTTGGGTGGCAGAGTACAGAAAATGGGTTTACAAAGTTAGCAATGGCATGCCTTACCATGTAGGTCACAGCACTATATCGTTGCCCAAAGAGGCGGCCGTGGTGGAACATGCACCGGCAGGGCTTGTTGCCAGTGTTTCAGCTTCTCAGCCGGCTAAGTGAGGCGTTGGAACGATGCATGTTCCGAATTGGAGCAACCGATATTTTAGGCATGTGATTCATTGCAAAGGGTGTAGAAATGTTGTGAAGAGTTTTCAGGTTTTGAAAACCGGACTTTCGGGAGTTGCTGCTGTGATGGTTTTGGTTGCGATTTTGGTGTCCGGGAGGCAGTGGAAGGCGGGTTTGTTTGGTGGCGGCCGCTGTGTTTTCGGGTGGGGCTTATGGTTGCTCAGCCGCTGTTGCATTGAGTACTACTAACTTCATAAGGTTGCACAAGAGGTTGTGATTTATGAGGTGATCAAAGATTCGTATGTTAAATTATGAAATATTAAGAAAGATGTTTAAAGTGGACAATAGGGTACATGATTGACATTGCGGTTATTGAGTACCTCATGTGTAATATTCAAGTTTCCATATTTTAAAATATCTGAAAGTTGAGTAAAAACATTTTATAAACCAACCATTAGTAAAAGTTTAAATGGATTTTGAAAAAAACACTTCTAAAAGAGTCAATTGTTTAAGCCTTGTCTTGCAAGTTCAATTATAGCATACGAAATATTCACACACTTCTTTTGTTTTGTTTTGCACTCTCATATTTATTTTTTTCGATTAATTTTTTTTTAATTTATTCCATCAAAAAGTTAGAAATAAATAGAAATCTGCAAATATGAGTGCCAAAAATCACTTCTCCAATTATGTTGGTTTTTGTTTGCTTTACGGTACATAAGTTTAAATTTGACAAGTCGTTATTAAAACTTTAAAAATGTCATATCGCACTATTTCTTTATGAAGACGTAAAAAAGATACACTGTTTATGACAATTTTGAAATACTAAATAATAAATATTACATCAAATCTGAGTTGAAAGTAACCAAGATGACTGGACCAGATTCAACAAATTAGGAAGAAAAAGCTCCTCCTAGTGGATCCCACCACCAATACCAGCAAGAAAGGAGAGCGAGGTAGAAAAAAGAGAAAGGATATGGCCCATACAGGTCTCGAACCTGTGACCTTCGCGTTATTAGCACGACGCTCTAACCGGCTGAGCTAATAGGCCATTTGGCAATACTGTCAACTTTTACATACTTCATGTATATTGGTCCGCCCATACAGCGTGAAATTCAAATACTGCAGCCCAACAATGTTTAAAGCCCAATATTTGGAAGTTCCGGAAATGCATGAGGCCATATCTACTTGAAGACGATCACATTTTATTTTTTTTTATTTTTTATTTTTTGTTGAACGATAGATTTTTATTAAATTAATTGTTAGATTAGCTACCAACGGGGTTTGTACCCACGTCATCATGCAAGGGCTTAACTCATTTCCACCATTGTGGTAAAACGCCACTTGTTGAACTTTTTCTTTGGAGTAACGTCATTTGACCATCTAAATTATTACGCTAGTTGAAATTGACTTCTAAACTATTTTTTAGTTAACTACTCCTTAAACTATTTGAAATTAGCCAATTAACCATTTACCATCGACAAGGGCGAAGCTACATAGGAGCGAAGGGGACGGCCGCCCCTCCGCTCACCGGAAAACAAAGGCAGGATCGACACTTGAACCCCTTTGGTTCGGCCGGAAACTGGGATGCACCGCACCGCGGTGGTTCTAAAACAAGAAACCTGCGCACGTAGGGGTTTTTTTTTTTTTTTTAATTTTAAAATCCAGGCCAAAACGATGTCGTTTTGGGCCTGGTAAAAAAAAATTAAATTTTTTGGTAAACAACGTCGTTTCGAGGGATTATCAAATAATAAAAAAATAATAAACGGGGGACCACTGGTCCCCATCCCCATCCCAATCCCACCCCGTTTCAATTAAACCCCACCCACTCTTTTCCCAGATAACCAATCCTATCCCCCCACCATTACCCATTTTCTCCCCCACACGACAAAACCCCCAGGGCCCCAGATTTCATTTTTCAAAATTGTTCCAGATCCCAGGAACACAAAGCAGCCATCCCGTTCCATTGGTTGGCCACCAAGACCAAGCTCTATAGTCTAGACGCAACTCGCCATGCACGCCACGCCAACTGCTCCAATTAAGGTCAAATTTTAATTTTTTTCAAACCCTAATTGATTATTGAATACAATTTTTTGTTTAATTGATATAGGATTACAGGGTAATACATTATATGGTTATTGATTATAGATTATTCATATGAATACTATGATTATTGATTTGTTTTTTTTTTTTTTTTTTAAAGTATATAAAAATTGAATACTATGTTTTTTTTTTAAATGAATACTATGAAAATTGAATTCTTGATTATTCACATGATTTTTGGTACTGATTAATTAAATTCGTAGTCTACTTTAGGATTAAGAGTCTAAGATTTTTTTTTTTTCTTTCGTTATACAATTACGTAATGGAATGATACTATAAGAAACAGTGCTTAAATCCTTCTCCAAATATTCCGGATAGTCCTCCTCTTCCCTCAAATATTCCGGGTAGTCCTCCTCCTCCTTTAAATATTCCAAGTAGTCCTCTTTCGAGTATTCCAGGTAGTGCACAACAAAGTGAGGTTACTGAGTTGGATGAAATATTAGCTAATCTTCCTGCAAACCCTGGACTGAGACATCGAATGCTTGATTATCCACTCAAGTATCGCAAAGCAATTCATAGATACTACCTCCAAAATGAACCTTGTCAACCTAAATCTCACATCATGCCAAGGAAAGCTAGCAACAATCGATGTTTTATCACAGGTTGGTTGGATAATTTTAAGTGGTTGGAGTATAGTAAAAGATGTTTCATTTTGCCATTATTGCTATCTTTTTAAATGTGATTTTGATAAAGTGGGTAGTAGTGGAAGTGATGTCTTCATTGAAAAGGGTTTACAAATTGGAGGAAATGACCTGAAAATTTTCGAGTCCATGAGGGAGGTGTTAGAAGTCTTCATAATAAAGCTATGCAACAGGCTAAAGACTTGATGACACAAAAACAATACATTGAAACATTTGTGATCAAGCAAACTGATGAAGCTCGCGTTAATTATCACACTTTACTGAGTGGAGCACTTGATTGCACAAGATGGTTATTGCGACAGGGTTTGGCTTTTTGTGGGCACGATGAATCTTTGAAATTAAGCAATAGGGGTAATTATATGGAGCTTATGCAATTTCTTGCCGATCATAATGAGAAAGTTAGGAAGGTTTTGTTTGAGAATGCTCCCAAGAATCTCAAGTATACTTCTTCCAATATTCAAAAGGATCTTGTTCATGCTTGTGCTATTGAAACTATTAATGCAATCACTAAAGATATGGAAGATACTTTTTTTTTGTCTCTTGGTTGATGGATCACGTGATGCTTCGACTAAAGAGCAAATGGCGGTGGTAATGGCGTTATGTGAACAAAAAAGGAGAAGCAATTGAAAAGTTTTTGGGTGTTCAACATGTCTCCTCTACAACTAGTAGCTCGCTTGAAGATGCCATTGAGAGATTGTTTGCTACAACAAATTTGAGTATGTCCATGTTACGAGGACAAGGCTATGATGGAGCTAGTAATATGAGAGGTGAATTAAATGGTCTTAAAACAAAGATTTTGAACAAATACCCTGAAGCATTTTATATTCATTGCTTTGCACATCAACTCCAACTAGCTCTTGTATTCGTGGCAAAGGAAAATGAGGATGTTGCTAATTTCTTCATCAATGCTAGTAGTTTGGTTAATCTTATTGGATCATTATGTAAGCGTTGTGATGTATTTAGAGAGAAACAACAAGAACAAATTCCGAAAGCTCTTGATGTTTGTAATCTTGAAAAGGGTAAAAGGTTAAATCAAGAAAGTAGTCTCATGCGTTCATGTGATACACGATGGAACTCGCATTATGGTACTATAGTTAGTATTATTGTTATGTTTGAAGCTGTGTTGGAGGTGGTTGAATGGACTAAAAATGATCGCAACCAAGATAATCTCGGTGAAGCAACTAGGTTATTCAAGGACATACAAACTTTTGATTTTGTGTTTCACCTTTTCTTGATGAGACTTATATTGGGAATTACAAATGAGTTATCACATGCATTGCAAAAGAATGATCAAGATATTGTGAATGTGATGACGTTAGTGGAAGTATGCAAGCAAAGACTACAATCCTTGAAAGATGATGACTTTGAGGACTTGTTTCATGATGTAGAAAAGTTTTGTGAGGAGCCTGATATTATCGTTTCTAACATGGAGGATTTGCATTTCATACTTGGAAAATCAAGGTGCAAAGCTCCAAAAATCACAAACTTTCATTGCTATCTTGTGGACCTCTATTTTCAAGTCCTTGATATGCAACTAAAGGAATTGAATGATCACTTCAATGAGGAAAACACTGAGTTGCTTCTTTGTATGGCATGTTTGAGTCCGGTGAATAATTTTGCATCTTTTGACAAAGCAAAAATTGTTCTTTTAGCCCAACTTTATCCTCAAGGTTTTGATCGTATGGACCTCATAAATCTTCCAATTCAACTTGACAATTACATTCATGATATGAAGATGCATGGTGAGTTTTCATCATTGAGATGAATTAGTGATCTTGCAAAAGAGTTAGTGAAGACTGGAAGGTGTGAAAGCTATATGTTAGTGTATAAGCTTTTTACATTGGCTTTGGTATTACCGGTTGCAACCGCTTCGGTGGAGAGAACTTTTTTACCATGAAGATTGTGAAAACACCATTGCGTAACAAAATAGGAGATCAATGGTTAAGTGATAGCATGATTGTTTACATTAAGAGAGATGTATTTGCTTTTATTGATAATGAGCCTATTATGCGATGTTTTCATGACATGAAACTTCGCCAGCAACAATTGTAATTTGTTTGTATTGATTAATTATGAAAGACATTACTATATAAAAAAATTAAGTTGTTGCCATTTTTCTTTAACCTTGCACTCTTTTAAGTTCGCCCCTCCCCCTAAGAAATCCTGGCTTCGCCACTGACCATCAGATTCGATAAAATTCATCTACTTTGTCATCAAATATTCGCACGCGACCAGTACGTGATTCACTCTTGAGGGTAAAGTCGTGCCAGTATTTGACGGCGAAGTGCATAAAATTTCATTAAAATCTTATGGTGGGGGGGGGGAGGTTAATTGGCTGATTTCAAAATATTTCAGTAGCTTAGTTTGTTAAAAAAAAATAGTTTAGGGAATCAATTTTAACTGGGATAAAAGTCTAGGGCATCAAACGGCAATGTATCCTTTTTTTTTATGATTATAAATTTACAATAAGTTACTTTTACATCCGTGTGATTTGAAATTACAAAGTAACGGTACTCGACCATGTCAAGGAGAAAAGAAATAGCCTTCGAAAGTATATGAGTCGCAATGTTCGGTTTTCTGTTTATCACACAAGGGGAAAAATTAGCAATAGTCACAAAAGCATGAGACTCATCCACTATGGTCTCATTAATTTCAGGTAATTCCCACTCATTGTGAAAGCTGCATGAAACTCTCTACAATTTTGTCTCATCCAACATCAATTAATCTCACTCAGGAAAGCTGCCTCAAACTCTATCAGTCATACCTATTATCTTCCTGAGAAGTTGGGTTTGTTTGTACTATTGCAAAGAATGTTGAGTACCAAAAAGGGTACATGTGCAAGAGAAACACATAAGCTAGCTAGCATTATTTCTTGATGATTGACCAAACTTCAAAGATTGTGTGGCTAACATAAGTGCAACAAGCAAATAAGCAACCTCCAGCCCAATTTCAGTCACTCTCTCTCTCTCTCTCTCTCTCTCTCTCTCTCTCTCTCTAGAATCACATATTTACATGGCTTTATTTCCTCCTTAGCTTTCCCTCTTCCTTTTCTTTCCATGACATCATCTTCCTCCTCCTTTGCTTCCTCCCCAATTCAATCAAACATGGCTTTATTCCACCCCTTTTTCTCCCATTCCACCTCCCTTCAGCTCCACCAAACCCCCAAGCAATCACAGCCGCTCAAACTCCTCTTATCTCTCTCCCCACCAATCCATCTCAGACCCTTCATTCCTTCCAGAAAGATTAGCCTGAGCAACATCAAGTGTGGTGCAGTTGCAGACACCAAACCTCCTCCCCTGCCACTTGACGGAGATCAAGCGCCGGCAGCGGAGGAGGACCACAAGGTCCTGGTGGGTCCAACCAGCGAGGCGGAGAGGAGGGGAGAGAGGGTCGTGGCGGATTACGATTGGACGGAGGAATGGTACCCTCTGTACCTCACCCAGGACATTCCAGACGATGCTCCTCTGGGTCTCACGGTGTTTGATAGGCAGCTCGTCCTGTACAGGGACGGCAACGGAGAGCTCCAGTGCTACCAGGATCGCTGCCCCCACAGGTAACATTGTCTGTTGGTTATAGATTCTTATATATAAGCATGCAAATTAATTTTAGGGGGGGCTTTTTTAACTTTAATTCTTAAAAAAGATTGAAATTTAAAATAAATCTCGTGTTAGATTACATATTGATTATAATCTATTGATGTGTTCTTAATTCAAAATAATTAATGTGCATTTTATTTAATGTCTCCCATTAAATATTTAAATTTATTAATATACAAATTTTAATTTATATTTTGACCAAAAAAGAGTTTTATAATTTATTAATTTTATTTAACATTCTTCAAACTTGAATGTTAATATCAAAATGTATGTACCAAAATATCTATTATAATGAATTTAATGTACCTTAATGAAGAAGACAAAGTACTTTGTAATTTTATGTAACAAAAATTAAATTATAAATGTTTACAATAAAATATATTAGGATAAATGAAATGAAAATTATAATTATAATGAAATAAAATTAATACATTAAAAATTAGGGAGAAAAAAAGAGAAATAATTAAAAAATCAAGATATAATTAATAAATGAGGTTATTAATGTATCAGGGGACTGAAATTAGATTTTGATCTTACTCATGTTTTGATCTAAAAGTCATCTTTACCAAGAATTAAAATGAAGTTTGTTATTTGAGTCTCAAGTGACCAATTTAGAGTCGAAAACAATCATTATTGTTGCATTAACTTACTAATTGGTTAACGCTCGTAGATTGTGCATGTTTATTTTGTAACGTTTTTTTTTTAATGTATGAAGACTTATGACTCATGACAATCCTCTCTTAGCTAGGTTGGCGAAACTATCGGAAGGGCAGCTGATTGATGGAAGGTTGGAATGTTTGTATCATGGTTGGCAATTCGAAGGCCAAGGAAAATGCGTAAAGATTCCTCAGGTTTGCGATCGTCTCTCAAGCTAATTACGTATTGTAAAGTGAGAAACTCAAAATGCATGGCAATTCGTGATTGATTTGGGATACCGCCACGGGCTCACAGTGACATACTCTTTAATCAATGTCGGTTTATGATGTTGAGTGTCTGTTTATGTTTTTGTATTACAGCTTCCGGCTGATGCCAAAATTCCGAAATCAGCTTGTGTGAAAACATACGAGGTGAAGGACTCACAGGGGGTTGTGTGGGTTTGGATGTCTCACAAGACACCACCAAACCCGGCCAAGATTCCGTGGTTTGAGAACTTCGCCCGGCCAGGGTTTCAAGACACGTCGACGACTCATGAGCTCCCTTACGATCACTCCATACTTTTGGAGAATCTCATGGATCCTGCCCATGTTCCAATCTCACACGACAGGACGGATTGGAGTGCGAAAAGGGAAGATGCTCAACCACTGCTCTTTGAGGTCACTGAACGAACTGATCGAGGATTCGCAGGCTGGTGGGGCAAGACAACTGATCCGTCGGCGAAGAGCTTCTTGAGGTTTGAGGCATCATGTTCTCTCCAAAACAACCGAGAGATTGTTGATGAAAAAACTGGGGAAAAACACTACTTTTCGGGTCTGTTTCTCTGTAGACCAACTGGACAAGGGAAGTCTATGCTCATTGTGAGGTTTGGTGGAACGAAAAGGTCCCCAATCGCGAAATTGTTTCCAAAATGGTACTTTCATCAGAATGCCGGCAAGGTTTTCGAGCAAGATATGGGATTTCTATCGTCGCAGAACGAGATACTCATGAAAGAAAAAGTACCAACCAAAGAGCTGTACCTGAACCTGAAATCTTCAGACACTTGGGTTGCTGAGTACAGGAAATGGATGGACAAAGTTGGGCATGGAATGCCTTACCATTTCGGACACAGCACAATCTCGTTGCCCAAAGAGCCTGCTGTGGTGGAACACGCACCTGCCGGACTTGTAGCCGGTGTTTCTGCATCTCTGCCGGCAAAGGGGGGCATCGGATCGATGCACGCTCCAAACTTGGCCAACCGATATTTCCGGCATGTGGTTCACTGCAAAATATGCAGAGATGTTGTCAAAGCTTTCCAAGCATGGCAAAAGGCACTCACTGCTGTTGCTGTTGCATTCGCTGCATTGGCAATTCTCGTCTCCGGAAGGCAGTGGAAGGCCATCCTATTAGTCTCGGCAGCGATCACCTCAGCTGGGGTTTATGCGTGCTCGTACGCTGTGGCATTGAACACAACAAACTTCATAAGGACGCATAGGAGATTGTGAGCCGTCGATTCCGTGCTAGGAAGACGGTTTGAAATTATAAATCTTTACTTTTTATAAGTTTGGATTCTCGTTGGTAAGCTTAACATCCCGCATTTGTTGTGGCTTTTTCAAAAAATTATTATGGCCGAGTGGCCTAACTCACATCTACGTTATCAGATAGTTTTGTTATCCTGTGTACCTCGCTTGCAAACAAAACTCTCGCAGCGGCGATCGTTATAGATGGTACAATTGAAGGTCAGGGAAATACATCAAAACTCCCTACACATAATTCTCGAATTTTGAACCGACTCTTCAATCATCTTACAACTTAATCCTTCCATATGCCAAAAATGGATCCAGGAAAAGGACGCTGTACGGCCTGGTAATCCCTAAGGGTAAGCGCCAAATGAACCGGTATATGATATCAAGCCATGCAGACAAAGCATGCTCTTCTCGTCGAAATGATCTCAAGCTGTGGTGTCAGTCGTGTATGGCATGGAAAACGAATGGTGCGTAAACTGGCTTATCTCAGAGGTTTTGTGCAGACCGGGCAAAGTATTCGGAATCCTTGGCAGTCCAACCGAAAAATCAGTGCCCAAACTTGAAGTTTGGGATGAAACATCGAATTCGACCTTCTCGAGTGTCTAGAAGAAACAAACAATTCAAGTTTACTCATTTGACAAGAAAACCAACAAGAACTTCTAAATAATGACATATACAAGTTTAAACCGTAAAAAGTTTAAAACTACCTGAAGAGACTGCTTGAAAACCTCGAACAACTTTTCATTACGTTTTCTTTTTGAAACAAGTTCATCATGCTCCTTCAACAGTTCATCAAACATGTTCTCTCTGCACAATTAGTGGAAGAAAATCACCCTCGAAGTTTTCAATCAACAGTATGCAGCAAAACCAACAGAAACACAATCATGCGGGAGATAGACTAATTCACAGAAGTCCTGCCAGTAATGGCCGGAATAAGGACCGTAAATTCCTCCTTTTCAACAAGACATACATGTACAGTTTTTGAATGAATGCTGTCTGAAGGTTCTGTTTTGTAGAATTGACCTATGCCACAGTAAGAATGAAACATATCAATGTATTTCAATAGTAACCGTCAGATAAATATTAACACATTGAAAAAGGAGGAAAATAGACATACCAGAAAGTGCATTATAGCTTTTGGAACTAGGTCTTGCATGTTCTTTCTGACAATGTCATAATAGGATTGCAAGAGTAATTTGGTTATAATAATTTCCGCCGCCTCATTGTCCGTCGTTTCAATTGGCCTTAAGATGGACGGTGGCTGAAATCAGCAAGGACAAGGGGAAAAACAAAGGGATCACATTTAAATCCTAAAATGAAAAAGCAGATAATAAATTAGAATGAAGAGATAAAATTCTGTAAACTACAGATTTACCTCTCTCAAATTGATTGTAGAGGGCATTGACTCCGAATGACTTTGTTCACCAAAACGTCCGCCAGACTGTACAGCTGATGTCCTACTCCCAAATATAGACGGAATACCCCAAGTCCTTGTAGAACCTGTTAACAAAATTCATTGGTCTTAGCAATGGTAGATTAATAGATAGATGTGCCATCATATATGCACATGAAACATGTTAACAGAATAAAGCAGTGCCAATATACCAAGGGAAGCAGTATGCTTGGAAATAGTAGACATGAGTTTACCAGAAGATACTGGATTCTCGTTATTCAGCTGAGGACGACTTCCCTGCCAAACACCAAGACTGTATTAGATTGAAGGCATTTATGGAAGAAGAAAGATAAGCCAAAAGCAGCAAGGCCCTCCAAACTAGTTAATCCACAAATCTAATTTTACCCCATTTACTTGGATTCACAAAAGTGTTTTTAGGCTTTTAGCCAACTAGAAAGCTGATTTACAAGGAAAACAGTGCTCCGAATTACAGTTTTCTTCACAAACAATCCAAATCTGATATTTCAGGTAGACAATGAACTAGTTAGAGCCTATTTTTCATGCTAAAAAAAACAAGACGAGCAGATTTTGTTCTTCATTCTAGCACTATGGGCGGCTCCAGCGTTTGTCTCTACAAGGTTCAACAACCCCAGTCTTCCACTATCACGCTTCTACCATTAGCTAGGTTAATGGAAATTGAACCCCATAAAAAGAAGAAATAGCTAGGCTAATGGAAGATCATAACAATTCAGGTGATATGGGCCCCAAAGAGTAAGCGAGGACCTCCGATTTCTTAAAGGCCTTTCTTCTATGGTTCTGGGGGGTTTTTCTCCCCTTTCTGTTTTCAACTCTGCTGTCCTTTTGTCTTTCCTCTCTCTTCTTGTTTGGACTACCCGGTTTCCCTCTTGTAATATTGTCAACTAAAAATGAAAGGCATACTTGGTAAGGTAAAATTCCATTCAGAACTGTCTTAGCCTGAACAGTTCGAGATGTCTGGCCTTCAACATCCGTAACACCCTGAAACATATAAGAACAACTTTGAGGTATAACCGATAATTTACAAACCCTTTTACATGAGATCTAATGACGATTCGGTTGAATAATTGTGCAAAGATAATAAGGAATACAATACGTTACCCTGAAAAAAAGGGAATATAGCATGCAACCACTTTAACTTTATTGATACGAACTTGATGATAGAGATCATACAAAAAGTTCTCTCGATGAGAATGAAGAGCCAAATCTCAATAACTTTTTCTTTTCTCAAAATAAGAACAAAAAACACACTAAACAGAGATCTCCGTACACTATCAATAAAAAATAAAGCCACCACTGTATAGTTTACTTTTCTGATCTTTCAGATCATATCAAAACTGAGATTTCATATTCATAATTGACTTTGGTTAATATGACAGGACTTTTGTTATAAAAATGAAACATAGGACTGTTAGATTAAAGAAACTGAAAGTTCATGACAATATATTTGTTATGAATCCAACACACGATCAGGACTGCTTCATCGTGTCTAATAGTAAAGCAGTAACTGTTTAAGCTTTTTTATTTACATTATCATCATCCATTTCACCAATGTTGTAGAAGATACCTGTTGTGCTTTCAACTGCTGCATAGCAAGCTCAGAAGCTTTCTTCCCACCTATAAAACGTGGATGCGAAGTGTTTATATAATCCACCTGAATGGAAGAAAGTTGGGCAATCAGCATTTGAGTAAATGTGAAAGAAATAAAACCATAGCATGTAATTCTGAGCAATCTCTTAAAAGAAAACATATATTGTCAGCGAAGAGATCAGTGCTGAGCACAATTTTGTGTGACATGACCAACAGATCTAAGAATTAATCACTTTCATTTCAAGAGTGTCAACAAACCATTGGTAGTAAGAGTCAACCAAAAACTAAATAAAGGGTTGACAGGAAATATAGGTTCTTATACACTGCAGAGTTGAAAATTTACCGTATTACCAAAGGGGTGTGATATCCACACACCCCATTTTACTTCTCACAGACATTTTTAATTTTCGGCCGTCAGATAAGATGAAATTAAGAAGATCAACGTACAGAAATTATCAAGGGGTGTGTGAGAAGTAAAATGGGGTGTGTGGATAGCACACCCCATTACCAAAATGTTAAAATCACAATTTTTTTTTAAAAGGGTTGAGTGTTTTACCAGTTACTGTTGTCAACTCAGTGTGATTAGATTCTATATTCTGCTATTTTAACATTATTTTGAGAGTCCATGAAACCATTTTAACAAATGCTGTACATATTTTTTAGTGAATAAACTTTAGTCTTAATTTTTCAAGGTTGACAAAGAGCTACCTCCATCTCAATAAGATTTTCTATCATTCTCTGAGCAGGCTTTGCCCCTTCCCGCAAAAAGTTTACCACGACTTCATCCAGACACTTTCTCAATACTGGAAACCTTTGCAACTCAATTACCTCGCAAGTGCGGCTTATCTGCAGGGGAAATTTTATCTTACAGATTATTTTTACACCTCAGGATTCATGGACACACTATAAGAATTTCATAAGCACCACAGGTGCATAAATCATATCTCACCTTCACAAGTTCATCATAAACAAAATGAAGACACTGACAGCTTGGGTCTAGCAACCGAGCAATTTGTCTTCTTACTAAAAATTCAAATGGGACCTAAAGATAATTCAAGAACATATCAGGCACTGTGTAGAACCAAAGGCATGGGCGTCTACCTTTATGCTAGGGAAAAATGCAAACCTACAGCATGTAATCATCATTATACTCACCTCAGGCACAAATAAAGCATTTTTTGCACCAGAAGCATTTTGAATAGCCGTTCGAATATCATCATCAGTTAGATCGTCGCAGGGATCCACACCCTACAATTCCTGGGAGTTAGTAGCCAATCTGATGGTACATGTCTTACAGTGGCACATTAGTTCTACAACTCGGTGCCTTGATTACATATATAACACTACATAGTTTTCTTCAAGACAACTTTCAAGGTATGCTGACATCAAACAAATAAGCAGAAGACAGTAACTGGTAACGTAGTAGTCTATGGCTTTAGATTAAAACTCACAAAATGAAAGAAAGCAAGAATTTGTACAATTAATAAAGGTCATTAAAGAAACTGCATGTTTAGAAAAACTATAGTGCATTGTACCTCCAAGGTTTTTACAAAAATTGACTGGAGAATGTAGTGGATCCTAGCACCTCCTGATAATTCTTTGGTTGACATCTCCTGACTTTTTCCCTCCAACATGGCAGCAAAAGCTGTCCATTGGTGAAACAGAGAGAGAAGGAACATTAACAGCATCAGTGAAAATGGCTAAAACGAAAATAACAACAAACAAGGTAGTACTTGAACAGCATGCTCTATTAGTATAAATGCCCTAAAAACAAGTTGCTTAAAATCATAAAAAACCATGATTACACAAATTAAAGAAGACTGGAAGACTTTAGAGAAAGGCTTTCACTTTACGTTAATTTCAGTTCAGCCACATGGTTAAGTCCATGTGATATCATTGGTATTCTCCACAAACGCATAGTTTCTCGGGTCCAGTAAAGTTCATATGTAAGGTATGTGTACTAACTTAGTCTGTGAGAAAAAATTAGAGAAATTAAATTTACAGTAGTACTATTTCTCACTTGTGCAAATTGTTGTGCATAACTTGTGCTGATCCTCAGAGTCTCTTAATAAAACAAAAAGAAAAGATGGGGTGGATTTCCTTCCAGCTCTACTGCACCCTAACCCCATTGCAGGAATTTCTTTTCACTATCACATGCTTCACCACCAGTCACAGAAACACCTCATAGCTTTCACTACTAAATCCTCTCCGAGAGGTTGGCTAAGGTAATACAGTACTCTCTCCCTATGACAAATATAGATCCAATTCTTGGGAAAAAAATGCTAAAAGAATCAAGAAAGATATATTAAGTGATAGTTTGAGGTATATCATCCATGATTCTAAGTCATGCAGTCAAGTGAAAGATTGACATTTAACAAATAACAGAAATAGAAATCTCACCTTCGCAATATTTTGTTAAAATGTTCAACAAAACCACTCCCTGCGCCATCTGGTTCAGGACAAGTGACAAAAAATGGTTACAAACAGCTAAAAAGTGAAGAGTATACCATCCATGCCAATAACAAGAGAATAGTTTTTGAATGTGAAATTGTGAATGCATATGTCTGTGCACTTCGCTATGTGTTCCATCAATACTAGCAAAATATCTCTATAGACTGGTCATGAATATAAATAAAAAAGGAAGAGGACAAGGGGACTGGACTTGGACATAGTGTTTGGATACGAATGCAACACTTCAACCATTTAGGGACCAGTAGTTTTCTAACTCTCTGCATGCATTAAATGCAGTAGATAATACCAGCCGCTGAATAGTTGTTTTGCAACTTACTTTAGATTCTAAAGGTTGCCCATATGCCTGCAGTTCTTTGGAAACAGAAACCATTTGAGAATTCAACCGAGCCTTCAAATCAGGGAGAACCCTTTTGATATGCTGCTCCAGAATCTAACACAGAAAATCAACCATGACAACAGTGCAAAAACAATAGAGTACAAAATAATACAAAACAAAAACATAAGCACCTAAGAATTTCATTTCCTTTAGTATAACTTTGTTATGACTTTGGTTCATAGTTCATACCAACCTGATTCAGCTTCCTTGCTAACTGGGGCATGCCGCAACGATCCGAGAGGTTACTATACACCTTTAACATGTGTGGCATACAATAAATGTTAAGTGCCAAGACAAACAATTATCATTATTTTCGCAATATAATATACAAAGAAAGCAAACAGTACAGGGTGCTCATTGAAGAATTTCTCCTCGTATGCAAGTGCAGCAGCAATCCCACGGTTTTTATTGATGTCCTGTGACACAAGAATAACACTTAAGTAATAGAGCCTGAACCTTGCACCCGCATTTTCTTCTATAACAATAACATTTTAGCAATGTACTAAATAAAACAAATGTATGCTACAAAATACACACACACACACATATATATATACATGTATATATAACTTTAGTGGAACAATTCATACCTCCTGGCTACGATTCACAACACCAACATAACCGAGCTTTAGTGGAATAACTTTCCCAAGCAAAAAGTTACAGGCATCGGTGCCCCTGTCCATTATATCAAGCTACAGATAGAACAACATTGTCATATTGTACAACAACTGAGGCGTGTAATAAACCGGAGTCTAAGAGGTGAACCACAAACCTTGGTGATCACACCGATTGTGCGGAAACCTGTTAATACATTTATGTCAGTACATTATGCATTGGATGTAAAAGTCGAATTCAGAAGTAAAATGTGCAGGTACCATTCGGGTCGGCTTCTCTAGCCATCTGAAGCGCATCGGAGGTTGCCAAATCGGAATTCGCAGGACTAACAGCCAAAATA
Source organism: Pyrus communis (assembly GCF_963583255.1). NCBI lineage: Eukaryota > Viridiplantae > Streptophyta > Magnoliopsida > Rosales > Rosaceae > Pyrus > Pyrus communis. The sequence goes on from NC_084817.1 coordinate 2,988,060, forward strand.
ATACAGTTTTGCTGTGTAATATAGTCCATAATCATCTTCCTAATCATTGCTTCTATGTCTCTCGGTTGATCTCCCACCGGAACTTTCGTGATTCCCGGCAAATCAACCAGTGTCATATTAAGCACATTCGGAGAGGTAATCTTCAGCCGGATTTGCTTATCCGAAACCCCTTTGTTCAATCCGGCCTCCCTATCCGTCTCGGCCTGCGCCGACAAAACAATTATCAAAAAACAGTATAACTACTAGCAGCAATGTTGAAGAAGAAGCTCAATCCGTACCTGAATTTCGCGGCGGATTGCGGAGAAGTCGTAGAAGCGTTTTCCGGGCAAATGGCGGAACTCTCCCCACTCGGTGTGCTCATCGCCGGGTTCTTCCGCGCGATACTCGAGCATCAGCACGAGCGGGCGGCGAGTGCAGATGTCGCGGCCGCGGGGGAGGAAGTCCCGTCCGACGAGGGCTTCGAGGACGCTCGACTTCCCGCTGCTCTGGCTTCCCACGACCGCCACTTGAGGCAGCGAAATCTGTGGCTTGTCGCTGACCACCGGCGCGAGAATATCCTGGAGCTTGTTGATCATCGAAATTAGCGACGAGCCGATCGTCACTGAAGGTCTCGGACTGGTCGCCGAGGAGTCGACTTCCCTAGCTTCTTCTCCCATGGTGCGGTTTTAGAGAGAGAAAACTTAACACTCTGATTACAGAGAGTGTGGTAGAGGGAGAAAGAAGAGTTACAGAGAGTAAGGTAGAGAGAGAAAGAAGAGAGAGAAGGGGTGGGGGGTTGAAGTTGGAGGTTTAAAGCGTGTGCGACAGTTGAGCTGGTGGTTCTTGGAGGAGAAGAAAGCAGACCGGAGGTACTGATTCTGCTTCTCCAAGAAAATGGTGGGACGCTTTTCGGTGTATTTTGGGTTAGATGAGGGATGTGAGCCGTTGGATCTTAGGGTACACCGAGTCACGAGTCACCGATCCCACACAGGATCCTCTTACATTTTTACTCTGGTTTGAAATGAAGTCCAAGCCCAACCTCAGGTGTCAAATGGCTTGAGCCGACTTTTTTGGTTTTTTACAGGTGATATAAAACGGAAGAGAATTCCGTCCGGACCTCTTCCATCAAAGACCCAGATCAAGTGATCTGGATTGTTGAAATTTGATCCAACGGTTATAAATAAGAGCTATAAATAAGGGATCTTTCTAAAATTATAATAATTGTAGCCGTTAGATCAAATTTCAACGGTCCGAATCACTTAATCCTAGGCCTTTGATAGAAGAGATTTGGACCGAATCCTCTTCCATATAAAACGCTACTTGTGAAAAGTGTTTTTAGATAATCAAAAGTTTTTTTTTTTATTGTGTTTGTAAAATAATTAAAAGCACTTTTAGATGAAAAGCATTTTCATTTGAAAAATATTTTGAAATATTCTTTTTTTTGGAGAAACACACTGATGAAAAGCTTTTCGAATGAACTGATAAACGACTTTTGAAATGACTGAAGGTGTTTTCAAATGGTCAAAACGCTTATGGTAATATTTGTCATGAAAGGTTAAAAACTTATGTCATTTGAGGAAAGCAAATAACATGTGCTTTTTTGAAAGTCCATGATAAAAGCTCTCACTTGCATAAGTGCTTTATAGAGAAACATTTTCTAAAAAGCCGGACTCTTTTGAGAAGTGCTTTTAAAATAGTCAAAAGCGCTTTTAATTTGACGAAACAAAACTAATAGCATTGAGATTTTAATAACATTGTTAATCTGGGGGGAAAGGAGATCAATGCATGTACAACAATCCAAGGGGTAAAAACGAATCCTACACCTATGAAATTTTCGAAGTAAAATAAAGTTCAGCATACTGTATACGCTTACAAATGATGCGCATGATAATACCAACTACCAAGCCTAAAATTTAAGCCATCTCTTCTCTTTTTCTTTACTGACAACCGCATTCGACGCAGACGCTTGAGCGGCCTCTGCCTGTGCCAAAGCTTTGCGAGTCTCCGTCAATTTCCTCATCGCAGCATCATAAACCACCTTCTCATTTTTGTTTCTAATTGCCATTTCTTCAAGCTTCCCAACTCGCGCCTTCAAGTCCTTCACTTCATCATCGTAAGCAACCAAAGCCCGCCTATCAACTTTCTTTCCCTCCCCTGATCCATTGCTCTGCTGCTTCTTCGCTGATTTACCATTCAAAGCTTCACCGTGCTTTGCAAGTTGGCTATTAATAAGACTAAAGACATCTGGTGTTGATTCCTCTTCTTCTTTTGCTGCTCTTGCCAGTGCTGCAAACTTCTTTTCACGCTTCCTCTTACCACCCCTGCTACGCTTCTTTCCTTGATTCTCTTTGCTCTCTTTGCTCTCTTTACTCTCTTCGCCTTCACGGGTTTTGACAGCATGATCAAGAGATTGCTTTGGCGGAAGGACCTTCACGGAGATGGGATCTATAATTCCCTGGCCAGATGCACCTAGACCAGTTCCTTCAAGGTAACCCATGTTGGCCATCATCCTGGACGCTATGCCCCGGGTGTGGTTCTCCCACTTTGCAAATATGGCAGTTTCTGTCTGGATACCCCTCTGGAGGATTGTGCTTTCAAGAAATCCTAAACCCTGCGGGGTTTCGTCTTCACAGTCACTAGAATCAGATTGGTCAGAGCTTGAATCACTTTCTTCTTCACCACTCATCTGAGCATACTCGGACAATGTTATAGCATCCTCCCCAAGATCTGCAGAGCTTCCATCATCTCGGAATACAACTTTTCCAACCCCAAGTGCACCGTCCCATGATTCAAGTTCAGCTTCCCTCCACACACCAGTTTTACTATCTGATACTGCCCAAATATTAGACCCGACCAGTGACTGCTCCCATATTGTCGGGATATACTTTCTCAGTGAGGAAAGTGGAACATCAACTCCTGCATGCATGGGAAATGTGTAAGCATGGAGATTCTGAACTCGTTCCAAAAAGCATAAGCAGTTCTATGAAGCATAAAGGAAAAGGGTAATTTAACTTCTGAAGCCCCGCTAGGTACGGCTACCAATCTAAAATATAGCCTGGCTATGAACCTATGACCACCAATATCTCATACCACGCATTGTTCCAGAGGCTAATAACAATGCAAACATGGCATCAGTGGGACCATAGACAAGTTATCTGTCAATAGATAACAACATACCATGTGATAAGCGGCAGTTGGTACCAAATCGACATCGTTGTTGGAGAAAGAACTTGCAAATCTGCATTTTGATGGTTCGGCATTAGTATTTTTAAGTGGTTTATATAGCCTTAGCTTATTGACTTTGAAGTGACAAACCATCTCCATCAGGTTCAACCTTAAATCAAATGTTGGGCTTTATATTTGTAACCTTGTTGATTTGGTTAAAATTAAAGTTTATACTCACGGTAGCATGTCCTCTCCCAAATCATTAAGAAAAACGCTATAGAAACGAAAAGGAAAAATTCACAAGATAAAAAGCGGACCAGCAAAATGTACGCACCATCATATTCTCGGATGTAGGAGTGAGGAAAGAAATCTTTGCAGAATCCGAACCCTCCAATCCGATAACCTGACCATTATACCAACGTCCATCAGTGTGACGGAACCTACATTTCGACCCAACAGGGTAACTCGGGTCCTCCAGCGGCTCTGGCTCAACATCTGTTTCTGTTAGATCAATAGTCTCCACCTTAACACCCTCATCAACATGAGCAGAACCATCTAACACTAAATCAGCTTCTCGTAATAACCGTGCCCGTTTCAGGTTCAGCAGTCCTTCCTCGGCATCTTTAATCGCCTGAACAATCTCCTCGTGAAGCTGCGAAAACAAAACCCCCAATATATGGTTTTCAAAAACCAACCTAGATTTCGATTTCGATTAAATGACCTAAAAACTTATCTTCCTAGTACAGCATTAACTTGCAGAGCTAAGAGCTCGATCATTCACATTTCTAAATTCATATCATTTAAGCTAATTTCAACTACAAAATCCTATCAATCTGATCCATATCAATAACAAAATAATGTACGTAACAATTATTAACGGAATTTAGACAAATTTGCCAATAATATTGTACAAATTGAAGGCTTTACACGTTTATCATCAGCGCTCCGCTGGATTTTATCACAAAATCGTACTCCGCCAAATGAATCGTAAAACCTAGCATTATCAACACTTTCTTTCGTGGATTTTCTCGGTAACCAAACAGAAAGTTAGACTGTAAAGTAAGAGATGATGTACCGCAAGAAGCTCGGTATTTTTGGGCTCGGAGGCTAAAGCATCGTTAATGGTAGAGAGAGATTCTCTTTGCTCTTGCAATTGAAGCTCCAGTAGGTTCTCCAGAACCCTCTCTTCCTCGTCTGCCATGGCTGTGTTGTTCCGCACGCGCTTACTCTTTCTCCAACGGTGAAACCCGTGTCGGTATAAAAACTGAAAAAGAACTCGGGCTCTTCGAATGGGCCAACAGTACATATATTTGGAATTAAGCCCAAGTAGAGTATTTTTGCACCCCTTGGGCCCATTGAGCCCAACTATCTCGGACTCGGTCTCCTTACTCCGACACAGGGCTGACGCATTCGACAACTCACAAGAGACACGAGAGAAGTTCTTGAGTAGGGAAACCAGATTGGGGTTGACAAGAGGAAAACGAGGTCAAAGTTGGGACGGAGAGATTTTTCGTTGTGCGGAACATACCGCCCAGTACACTAATTGTAATAGTGCAAATGGTTAGAAATTTTAAAAAAAAAAATTCTCAACTAATTGTATTATGACACTTGATGTATCGGACCATATTTGTTATACAGTATAAAATTTCTCCTAAGGGTGGTGTATGTGATGTTTTTGTGTATTGTGTCCGCACGAACACGTAGCATGAATGCCGAACTTCAGAATTTCTCTTAATACAAGTAAGCTCTACAGAAGCCTCTTATATGTGGATCCCACCTCAATGAGAAAGTCGTCCACCTTCTCCCTAACCTCAAATTCAACACCCCGTAAAGTGGTATACGTTTGTAATGAGTTTGATACTTCGTGGCTTAAAAACGTTCATCGTTTGATACAAAAAACAGTACAAAACCTAAAATTGGGCCTAATGTACAGTTATTTTGTAATGGGCCATAATGAGGTGAAATTGGGCCCTTTTCTCCGAGAACTTCAAATTCAAACCCGCGAAGCAAAGCTCAGAGTCGGTTGGCGCGGGTAAATTGGTTTCCCATTGCTACACAGTGAACAGAAAACCCTAGGAGAGAGAAAGTGAAGCTCTGAGAAAATGGGACACGTAAGCGAGCATCACGAAGCGACGGACGGCTTGGTGAAGCTGCTGACGAAGGCGAACCACGATCTGACGGTGGTTCAGCACCGGCTCGAGAGGGAGTTCCAGCAAATCTACCCAGATAATGCGAACCCAATGAAGCTGGTTTCGAGGATAAAGAAGATTCAAGAAGAATTGTCGACTTTGGAAGATCAGTGCCGCGAGCTTCTTTCGGCCAAACAGGTGATTTTCAATTTTTTTTTCAGATAAAATTGGGAAGCTTTAGTTTTTAATTTTGATTTTTGGGTTTTGGGTTTTGAAGGATTTGATTGATAAGGCTAGGACTACTCTGGTTGGGAATAGAAACCAATTGCAGCGGATGGAGGCATCGATGGGAATTTTCGCCGACGCTGATTCGGATGATTCTGCCTTTGCTAACTTCAATCAGGTTAATTTCTTTTGGGTACATTTCATTTTCATAAATGAAAATATTGGAGCTAGCACATATAGATTGATAGTTAGAGTGGATCGAAATTTCGTGAATCGGTCATTACACTTTACGTGATTTCTATGCTGGAATGCTGGTGAATACTGTGTTTAATTTCCAAGAAATCAAAGCTGAGAATACGGTTTTTTACCCTTTGCTATGGAAATAGAATTGTGGATTGTTGTAATCTGTGATTACAGTATTTGTGTTGTTTGCTGTTGTTGGCAATACCTACATGAACGGTTGTCTAGTTTTCCAGATGGTGTTTCGAGTGTTTGCACCATTTCCAGCAGCATCCAAGATTAATCTATGGCTCGGCAATGCTTCCAATTATATGCCCGTGGGAACATATTCTGCGGGTAGCTTTGTAGCAGAACTATGCCTTGCTACATTCAGGATCCAGTCACTTCACCTTTCTTACATTTTTTGGTCTCATACTTAAAACATAAATTTATGACCATATTGATCTCTTATGCAGGTCATTGATGAGTGGACGGTTCAAGTCAGATCAAAAACAGGTAACTTCTTACCGTGAACGCTGTAATTACTGTTGGGAGGAAATTGATGATGCCGCTGGGTGTAAATATCAGTACTCAGTCAGTAATTAGGGACGGGGTATCAAAATTGGTCCTATTTGTTTCTGTAGAATAAGGAACAGAAGGAATTCTCCACAGCGTGTTCAACTTTTTCATTAACTATGGATTTGTCAATGTTGGTAGTTGCCTTGCTCTTGCAGTGAAACATTGTTTTTGGAGAGATGCAAAATCTTGAGAAATGAATGCCTTTCATTGACATAGAGTTGTATAGAGTTTTAGAACGTATCTTAATAAAGCGTTGTTGGTGCAGCAGGGGATGAGAACCGGGATTCTGATTCGGAGGATATCAACCAGTTACTCTTTTCGGCTATAGTCTAAGGCAACTTCTTCAGTGAGGTTATTTGTTCATGTCTATTCTGATTACATTTGCTTTGAACATACATTTTATTGGAAGTATAGAAAAGAACTTGTTTTCATTTCTTTCAAAAATACCATCTCGAAATCAATCTGTTCCGGATGTGTTCTCTTGTACATGAGAAGATTTTGCGTTAATACCTGATGTTGCATAGGTAGTCAGTATTATACACAGAATCGATGAGGACATGCAAAACTTCGTGCAACTGATGGAGGCAATGACAGTTTTACATTCCGGAAACTAAGATGAATAAGGTAAACTGGTAAAGGGTGATGTTTAAAAGAATTATGTAACTTTCATAACTTGAATGAAGAAGAATTGTTACAACATGAATAAGATGTTCCTACAATTTGTTAGCGGCTTTGACGATTGAAGCTTTCCAAGAGCAGGGATCTCTTTCAAGCAAAGCTGCTACTTGGAAACAGGAGGCTGTCCTAACCACTTGGCACGAAAGCCTGTTCCTTTACAGTCAGAACATCGCATTGATCCCTGGAGGAAAACGAGATAGCCGGGTTTTTGTTATACACTATTTATAGCAGAAAATGCAAATGCATATCGGAAATTGAAGACGATAGCAAGAATCACGAACAGGCTCCGTGAAGATTTGACTTACCTTTCCGGTACAAATAACACAAATTGTACTTTTCGAAGAGACTTGGCAGAGCATGTTATCGCCGAGAATAAAGAAGCCTGTTCCGGCACACCATTTGCATTCGATATGACCATTTGAGTTGCAAGAAGAACAAGCAATAGGCCTTGGTTGCTGCAAGTAGCGAAACATCGAAGATTTAGACAACAAACAATGGATTTGTGTTTGTGTGGATGGTCCAAGGATGTCGAACTCTAATCTGCGCGCATCAACCCTTCATAATGCAATCTTCCACATTCACTAACCACATAATACCAGATAAGGCCTAATTGGATTAGTAGTCCTGTCATCCGTGGTGATAAGGTAATCGGAAGATAGCCAATTAGGATTTAAACCCATGCTAAAGTCACTAGGATTTAAGCTGAAAATAGGTAGTCGGAAGATAGCCAATTGGGATTTAAACCCGTGGTGAAGTCCGTTAGGATTTAAGTTGATAACAATTAACGGGATGGCTTATGTGGTAACAATTAACGGAGAGTTGACAGAACTTTTAATTTTGGACCCAAATCTTAACGGACTTCACAACAAGGTATAAAAATGTTTTTGCCATAGGAGCTATTTTTGAACTATTTTATGACCACGAGAACTAATAATCCAATTAGGCCTACCAGATAAATAAACATCCATCTTTCAATACAATCTCATGCAGGCAACGAGTATTTCGGTTATAATTTGCGACAGTACCTTCTCGTAAACCAAACCAAATTCTACCCATATATTATCCTTCCATTGCACCAAAAACAGCTAAAATTCATCTTAAATGATATCCGCACTCGTTTTTTTTTTTTTTTTTTTCCCTTCTCTTTTTTCATGGTCGTTGGATTGAGTAAATCAAACGAGAATTAAGCTATAAAACAAAGAAAAAAGTGTATAACCTACATTTCATCAAGTGCAATCCAAAATTTTCACTCCATTAGGGTTTTGGGCGAGACCTTAGTTATTGAATTTCAATCCAAATTCATAAAATATCATATTCTAAATAAAATCAAAGACAATCAATCAGATTCGAATTACCATAGAGATTAACTCAGTTAATAAGAATTACCTTAGAGATTAACCATGCTTTTTCCATGCGATTAGCGAAATTAGATGAACCTTCATACGAATCCACAGCTGAAGCTCGCACGCCGCAAACCCTTCGGAGGGCCCTCGTGCTTGTACCGTAAGGTACAACAGCCCCGGCACGATTTAGAGCTCCCGAAGACGACACAAAACCGTCGTTTGGAATCGGTCTGGCCACAATCGACGGCCTGCAGGACACAGAGCTCGCCATTTTACTCGTCTTCTTCTTCAAGTTCGGGAATCTAGAGAGAGAGAGAGAGAGAATTTTGATTTTGCTTTTGTTTACGTGGCGGTGTTTTTAACCGTTTTATTGTGGACCAAAACTAACCAAAATTTTCCCTCCTTTTTTTTATGAAACAAGGTGTGCAGCCCACTTTCTTGAGTTGGTGTGTGGACTTTGAACCCGTATTTAGAATGGGTCGTAATCAAATTTACGTTTTCGAACTTAATTTGATTACGGCACATGTATTTACTTAGTACATAGATTATTTCACAATATATATATATATATATATATATATTAATAAATACATGTATCGTAGTCAGTCTCATATATATTGTTTTTCTTTTTTCAAATCATGCTGCAATTAATTTTTTTTAATATCAAATATTATCGATATATTAATTAATGTGTTTTTATTGCCTAGATCGGAGATAATTGTACTATGAAACTGTTATGATCTGATTCTTAACTCATTAACATGTTCTCTTTTCAATTGTTATATCTATGGTTTCTTTATTAATCTCAATCTTCTTCTTTCTGATAGTAATTATACTAAATATCTAATTACAAAGTGATTAAGAGCATTTGCTATTGCGTTGAATATCATTCGTATGAAAGGATCAATAACACTTGTATGAAAGGAATGAGGGTTTTCTTGAATAAATATTTGAACCTGGATTATATTTTTCCACTTTTTTTTTCTTGTGGATTCAAAGTTGTTGCCTAATACTAGCCAATAAACAAAAACAAATTAATTATGTGTGTATCGGCAAACACAATAATATGTTTTACTTATTTTCTGTGCCGTTTTTTTGGGAACCATTTCATGCGTACATTGAGAAAGAATATGATTCGCGTTCCCTTGTCTAATCAAACAAAATTATCAATATAATTTGGAATCCAACCTTACGAATTGCGTCGTTGGCCTAATTTAAAACTTTAGACGACACATATTGGTATCTATCTCTATTTGTGATGTCATTGACATTGAAGATTAAGATGGAGAAGTACCAAGAAAATGCTTATAATGTGCATCCTGTGTAAGAGGATATGCCAAAGTCCTTAAATGCTATGTATATATATATGGATGGATATGTGACACCATTTGTCTACACAATTTTTAATGCATGTCTTTTGTTGGAGCCATTTCGTAATGTATTTCAACTATCCGAATGGTCTATCTTTTAGGTATTCTCTCAAAAATTATGTCTACCAAATCTAAAACCATAAACCATATAATTGTTGGATTAGTAAGTGTTGATGGTTTCTTTGTAGAACCGTATTCATCTATTTCTTCACTAGAAATAAATGTTTTTATGGTTTTGGATTTGTCTAATTTTACAAGGATGATGCATGAATGATGTTATAAAAAATAGACGATTCGAATCATTAAAATATATTACAAAGTAAACTCAACATAAATATGCGTCAAAAGTTGTGTAAAGCAAGTCGTCCCACCTACTGAAATTACAAAGACCACATCCTTTGTAAGGCTAATTGATATTTAGGATGCAAATGGTGGTAAGCAATTTTCAAGACTTTGACATCAATGTAGTTTCATTGTCATAGCAAGAGATAAGTCTAACCTACTGTGTCTGCTTTCCTCCTTGGCTCCAACCTCCCCTTTATTTATTTCCCTTCTTTTGTGTGTATGCGTGTTTGATTGAATATTCCAAACCAGCGGTGTGAACATAAAGGCAATCCAGGCAAAACCCATAATTTAGTAACCTAAAGTTTCACCACACCATGACTCAGCCAATGAATCCTGTGTCAATATTGCAACAAGCTGCAAGTTAATTTACTTTTTCTTTCGGATAGTACTAGGGAGATCAAATTTTTAAACTAAATTTTTGTAAACCAAATGATGTAAATGTTGATGATTGGATTATTACTTAAGTATTGATTAATGTGTATTTTCTATTGGTGACACATCATTTAATTTGCAAATTTGATTTAAAATTTTGATCTTCCTAACATTATCCTTTCTTTCGTTCCTAGCTCCTTGGTCTCACACAGTAGATTATGCTTGAGGTAAGAATTAGAGGGTTTAGAACACGTTGCATACAAGTTTTTCCTTCAAATGATGATCCGATCCGATGCATTATCATTCTAACAAATGTGAGACGTAAAAAGATAGTACAAATAACAACGTCTAGGGTTTTCACAATTTTTTTTGAGGAAGTCACTTTTGCACATCTTTTTTCGATTTTTCGTTTTTTTTTTTTTTTTTTTGGTCAAATGATAGATTTTGTTAAATTTGATATTAGATTAATCACCGACGAAGTTCGAACCCACATTATCATACAAGAGCTCAACTCATTTCCCAACTGTAGTAAAAGGCCGCTTGCTGATTTTTCGTATTTGAATTGAATGGTTAATGAGAAAAGAGTGCGAAAATTATGATATAAAATAATATGTACGAAATGGTTAAACTATCCCCATAATTAACGACATTCACCCAATAGGCCAATAGTAGTATGAAAAGTCCCCTACACCCCAAACCCAAAGTCACCATTATAAAGATCCTCCTCTTTTAAACTCTACTCTCTCCATCCATATCACACGCTCCTCCCCTCTCTCCCAAACTCCCAACAAAGCAAAACCCATGAATTACATTACTTCTCTTTACTAATCTCTCTCTCTCTCTCTCTCTCTCTCTCTCTCTAAAAATGGAAAGACATCATCACTCACAACAAAGCAACAGCAACCTCTGCTCGCCAACATCGCCACCCACGACCTTTGTTCAGGCAGACACAAACAACTTCAGAGACCTCGTCCAGAAGCTGACAGGCTTATCCGGCGACTCGGAAAAGCTCCCCATCACACACCCAGCAAGGCACTACCCTAAAGCTCCCACAAGTCCCGGTGACCCCACCGGCCCTCGCCGGTCACCGTTCAAGCTGCAAGAGCGAAGACACACCATGAGCAAACTCGAGATTAAGCTCAGTCTCGCAACCCTACATGGCTCTCAGCCGATTCCGAGTCCCGTCACCCCACTCGGGTTCGAGTCGTTTTCATTCCCGAGTTCTGGTTCCGAGTCGCCGTCGTCTCCAGCAGCGGTGGCCGAGGAGGAGAAGGCAATTGCGGAGAAGGGGTTTTATTTGCACCCTTCGCCGCTCAGTACTCCCAGAGGGGCCGGCCCGCCCGAGTTGCTACCCCTGTTTCCGCTGAGTTCACCCAGTAATAATGATCACAAGTCTCTACAGTCCCCCTAAATATTAAGCAATTAAGCTTACATATCAAATTTCTGTTGACCAAAATATATATGTATTTTCTTCCTTCACTTGATTTTTTTGGAATTTGTAATACCAAATATTATCATATATGTGTGTGAGACTTTTCTGTTCGTCGTGCATGCGAGGTTGAATGAAGTTTTTGGCTTTTAATTATTTTTTGTTTGATATATAGACGAGCTGTGACTGTCAACTGAAATTATGACAAATTATATATCGATTTTATTTACTAAGTCATCAGTTATTATTAGGAAATCATTTATGTTAGTCATTTTTTTCACACGCATGTTAATTTTTGTTCTTTGATTCTACTTTATTTTTTCACTCGTTACTAGTCTACTACAGGATTGGTGCAACGAAATATGCTACTTGGTAAATATTATAAACTGATCAATCACATAATCCGTAAAAAAAATTGTAATGATGCAGACCCATTTTATTTTTATAATAGTTTATAAAAACGAATTTTATTTTTATAATAGTTTATAAAAACGAAATCCAACCCTAATCATTGCCACTTAACGAAGCAAAACTTCGAGCTTTAGTAATCATGGCCGTCCGATGCCTGGGAACGGGATACTCAACGGTGGTGATCATTTCCCGCCGGGGGCTAGTTTGGTAGGTTTAGGGTACGAAACCGACCAATGCATGATTTCTTCAGTTCACATGAACACGCCTCTTTTGGTGTACTTGTGGACCGCGATTAAGACCAACACCACTCAATCATTGTTTCTGGTTGCTTTAATTTTGCTAGAATCTCGTTTTATGAAAAGTAGAAGTAAATTGACCAATAAAATAGTACAAGTAAATGAAAGTTGAGTTGAAAAAAAATTGCTCAAGAAAGACACATAATTATTACTTAAATCGTAGAGCAAAACAGAATTTCGTGATAGTTTTTAACACAATCATATTAAACTATAAGTATAACTGATCTATACACACACACACACGATATTCTACATTAAATTCATTTAAAATATTGACAAAAAAAATTCAAACTTAAGTTCAAAGTAAAAAACATTGCTTTAACCAACTTATCTAAGTTTATATCAACTACAATTTACACGTTTAACCTACAACTTTCCGGAGGTTTTTGTCAAATTAGACGCGGTATTAGACTAGAACATGTAGTAGTGATATTGATATTGAATTTTGTCAAGGTCTAAAATGATTGGGAGTTTTCACATTCTTGTCTGCTACCTATTTCTCTATCTCACATAATCTTTCATGCTTGTACGTTTTTGCCATTTTGATTGGGTTTCAGACAGTTTCTGTTTCCTTTCACATGCATTTTTCTAAGAGAACCTTCTTGTTGATGATTAGATTCTCTCTCACAAGTCATAAACCAAGTGGTCAATGAATCATTGTCCACTTTCTTTTCTCATGAAATTAGGTCGTTTCTTTTGCTCAATTGTCAATGAATCCATAATAAGCCTGTCTAACTTTCTATAAATCCTCATATAATTAGCAACAATAATGCGAGGTAGATCAACTTTTTAGACCATATTAACATATGGTCCTTTTGACCTCAACATGCCTAAAGGAACACAAATCCAAAGGAAAGTCAAGGCCCAATGAACATGAAAATGTGAAGCCAAGCACTTCAAGGAACCCATTGCCTCTTAGTGTCTTGTTAGCAATCAAGCTGAACACTTCTCCGTAAAGTTTTTTTCGAGCACTAGGTGGTCAGGTGGCTTCTGACAACTTTTAGAAATGGGGTCCCAGGAGCAGAAAGGGCAGGCCTACTCAGCCGTCAACTCTAAACCACGTGGCGGCTATACGAGGTAACAGAGGCTTACGAAGGGACATAAAGGCTAACAAGTAGGGTGCTCAGGTACGAACTCCCACCAATCCCATGATACCGAGCAAGGAGCTCATTAGCATCATCCCAAGAAAGAACACAAGTGTACTTCCACAAAAGTTGCCTCGTTGCCACGTGTCGGCCAAAGAGATAAGAGACAGTTAGTAGGTCTAATTTGTGCATTTCGGCGCATTAAATGCAAAGGAAGTGATAGGTTCGAGTAAAAGGATTGAAGACTCAAAAAATGGCCTATATAAGGAAGACAATAACCCTTTACAAGGGGTTGGACGATTTGAGAGATAAATTGTACTATTCTAGCCGACTGCTACTTGTAACCTTGTTCTCAATTTATATCAGAAACTCAGTAGACGTGGTCAGTTTTGAGGTGTAAACCACTTAAATTGTGTGTCTATTATCATTTGTTTGCAAAGCCCATGTCCATCAAGGACAAACACTTGACCCATTCAACCTGTGTTAGCCTCACCAGTTTTAAGCGTAAACAGACCAAATTTGCAAATCATTTGATGTGTCACCAATAAAAAATAAACATATTAACCAACATTTAAGTGATAATCCAATAATCAACAACCATGTAATATAATTTACAAAATATGTAATTTAAATAAATATTTTCCTTAGCATTACCCGATTAAAAATTGGAACTACATTTTCTTATGCTAATATAACTAAGCTGCATTGGAACTAGTTAATGGAAGATGTATGCGTAACATATTACTTATTTGAAACTTGAAATGAGAGGAATTATGTTAATTGGTGAAGTGAAGAACATGCAAGGACATCGACTACTGGATCTCCTAATCAATTTACTTCATGATTTTTCAAATATTAGATTACGGAATTGTGACATAATTTTTTTTATTGTGCATTTGTCAATACATACAAAGAAAGTTAAAAATTAGAATACTTTTAGGGAATTATTATTAGCACTCCAAAAATCTCATTTTACACTCCTCACAAGTGTATTTTTCTTTCTAATTATAGAAAATTTGGTGTCACATCCCCGCCTGGGTGGGACCACTTCTCAGGCCCGACTCCACCGTAGCACGATATTGTCCGCTTTGGGCCCCCAGCACACCCTCACGGTTTTGTTTCTGGGAACTCACATGAGAACTTCCCAATGGGTCACCCATCCTGGGAATGCTCTCGCGCGCTACTCGCTTAACTTCGGAGTTCCCATGGAACCCGAAGCCAGTGAGTTCCCAAAAGGCCTCGTGCTAGGTAGGGATAGAATATCCATATAAGGATCACTCCCCTGGGCGATGTGGGATGTCACAATCCACCCCCCTTAGGGGCCTGACGTCCTCGTTGGCACACCACGACCAGGGTTAGGCTCTGATACCAAATTGTCACATCCCGGCCTGGACGGGACCACTTCCCGGGCTCGACTCCATCGTAGCACGATATTGTCCACTTTGGGCCCCCAGCACACCTTCACGGTTTTATTTTTGGGAACTCACATGAGAACTTCTTGATAGGTCACTCATCCTGGGAATGCTCTCGTGCATTACTCGCTTAACTTCGGAGTTCCCATGGAACCCGAAGCTAATGAGCTCCTAAAAGGCCTCGTATTAGGTAAGGATGGGAATATACATATAAGGAGTGAAACCCCCAGCACACCCTCACGGTTTTGTTTCTGGGAACTCACACGAGAACTTCCCGATGGGAATGCTCTTGTGCGCTACTCGCTTAACTTCGGAATTCCCATGGAACCCGAAGCCAGTGGGCTCCCAAAAGGCCTCGTACTAGGTAGGGATGGCAATATACATATAAGGATCATTCCCCTGGACGATGTGGGATGTCACAATCCATCCCCCTTAGGGGCCCGACGTCCTCGTCGGCACACCACGACCAGGTTTAGGCTTTGATACCAAATTGTCACATCTCGGCCCTGGCCGGATCACTTCCCGGACCCACTCCACCACCGTAGCACGATATTGTCCGCTTTGGGCCCCGACCACGCCCTCACGGTTTTGTTTCTGGGAACTCACACGAGGACTTCTTGATGGGTCACCTATTCTGGGAATGCTATCGCGCGCTACTCGCTTAACTTCGGAGTTCCCATGGAACCCGAAGCCAGTGAACTCCCAAAAGGCCTTGTGCTAGGTAGGGATGGGAATATACATATAAGGATCACTCCCCTGGGCGATGTGGGATGTCACATTTAGAGTGTCAAATGAGATTTTTGGAGTGCTAATAACAATTCTCTACTTTTAATACCTACAGGTTAATCACCGCAAAAATAATAATAATCATAAATTGATAATAAATCCGAAATGCGTTTCAAGTAAGTATACATGTTATTAGTGTAAATAAGAAAAATTAAAAAAAACTAAGGGCTCATGAGGAAGCTTTTTTGGCGAAAATGTTTTTAATATCAATCTTTAGCAAAAATGCAAGTGAATCTTGGAAAAGTATTTAAAGTGTTTCATGCAAGAAGCATATAACTGACGCTTATTGCAGGAAGCACCTCAAGTACTTTTGGAACCCAAAAATATTTCTCTAAAAGCATTTTCAATTATCTTAAAAACACTTCTAAACTAACTCTAAGATTAATACTTTGGATATGGGGTTGAAAATAGACAAGAGTGTAGTAAGTCATGTGTGTGGGATGGAGATATGAGCAACGTTAGATTGTCAATATCACACTTATTCCTTCATGTCTAAAAGTTAAAGCTTCTTAATCCAGCAAAGATGGAAATCAAGGATTAATTTGGTACCCTTCAATTGCCACCGGTTGCTCTCTCAATTTACTATTGGTTGCTAAATTATAAGGGGGGAGAGTTGCCATGAACATTGAACCGTATGCTTATACATCAATTTGAACAGAGTAAACTTTCTTTTCATTTTTCCTTAAGCCTAAACACAATTATGTCATTGCTTACCAAACTTGTTGCCACTTTGATCATTGGGGAAGCATAATTGTGTGGAACTTGGATCATCCAAAGTGATTTGTCCTTGGTTATTCTTCTATAGAAACTAATAATTTAGCCAACAAGGATTGGCTTAGTTGGTAAGGTCCCTGCTTTATGTGTCGCTCCACAAAAGTTCAAATCCCCCCGCCAGTAGTTCTCATTAGTGCACGATCAGTAAAGTCATACGTAAATCCATATTGGTGACAGTTGACAGTTAAGTACCACACGTAAGTTCTTTTGGCTCGAGGTTGTGGGCTGGTATGCGCTGACACTGGTGGTGAGAGTAACCAATCTTCTCCTAAACTTTTTAAAACCGCAGAAACTAATAATTTACAAAATTTGATATCTTCAAAAGAGATGTCAAATTTTAAAATAAGAGTATCTCCAAATGATATGTCAAATTATAAATAGAAAATTTAAATTTGACATCCTATGTGGCACTTTGACATCTTTCAAAATTTTGTTTTTCACCTGATATGTCAAATTAAACTATTATTTTATTACATTAAACTATTATAATAAATGTTTTAAAACAAAAATAATAATAAGATTAATAAAATGTATTTAATAATCAATTTAAAAAAAAAATTGAAGCTGCTGTTAATTTTGGCAACAAGGGTAAGGGTTGTTGATTCATGTCATGCCACATTAGATTTGGCTTTTCAGTTGAAAAGCATTGTTGTTGTCTTTTTTTTACTGTTAGTGCTGATTTGTACATTTTGACATCTTCTTTGGGAAAGATCTAATTTAGCTGAGTTGCACTGTATAGCATTCTTAGTTAAAGTGCATAATGAACTAGAAGTATAAAATCTAATTAATCTCAAACTTGTAAATTATCATGAAGGTACTTAGTCACAAACTTCATGTTGAAAATTTGAGATTAAGGCTTTCTTACCAAATTTATTTTGAAATAAGGCAAGCCATCTCAATTAGCATGCCTAAGTACAAAGTTGATCTCTCAATCCACTAATTAGGTAATGTGTTACACTAGGAAGGCTGGTGTGATCTCTTATCAGTCTAATCCCTCAGAGCCTCGCATGCTTGTTGAGGATAGATTTCAATCCCTAAATTCTGATTTAGAAACTTATAATTCGTCACCTGCATTAATCTAAGTCCTATGGTAATTTGGTTAAATGGATTCAATCTCTAGTTAAGGAGGTCCCAAGTTTAAATTTTGTAGATATACGACAATTATCGAGGGTATGATATACTCTATGAAATCTTGGTCCATTTACGTTTTTAGTTTTTTTTTTTTTTTTTTTTTTTTTTTTTGGAGATATATATACACACACACACATATATAAAATTTATGAAAGAATGCAGAGATGAAAAAAGGTCAAAGAGGGGAAGAAATTAAAAAAATATATACATGAACGAAATCAAACTGTAGAAAGTGAAAGCAACTTAAAATAGTTTTAAATTTAGTTTTCAATTTTATATTCCTTTTCTTATACATTCTTCAACATCTTTCTCAGGTCTCATCATCTCTCATCAACTCTTATATCCCTCATTTTCCTCATGTATTTCCTTTAGGTCTTTAAGAACAAGTCCATCCCATTAAGGTAATAATTTTCCTGTCAATTGTGTAAGGCCTTCCACAGTAGGCTGAAAAAAAAAATAGTGATATCAATACATTGAACTCATATAAGAATTGAACTCTTTTAGTATGCCAAAAAACTCAACGTGATACCAATATATTGAACTTACACTAGTATAGTAGTAGTGTTATAGATATCACACTCAGGTTGTGTGATTTCTATATACAAGTGTCACACTCACTCAAACTAAAAGGCCTAACACAAAAAAAAAAATCTACACACTGAAAGTAAAATGATTAACAACGTTGTAAAACCTTCATAACAAATTCCTCGGACATGAAATATCCTCTTAACATATGCCCTATGAACTAATCTCTCCATGTACCAGAAAAGCTTTTACTTTAAGACAAATAAAATCAAGCAATTCTCAAACCCTGCCACATGAGCTAAAAAAACAGCCATGATTGTGAGAGTTGAACTCTCACTTTCTCAGTGGTTAGGGTTTGCAACTTTGCACATATTCTCTGATATAGTAAAGCTTTTGAAATTTGTTAGTGGATTTGAGCATATGGGAATGGGGATGGATGAGAAGTAGTGTGATTAGATGAGAGCATATACTGCAAAAAGGAATAAGCAATAAGCAATAAGCACTTCTTGACCTGCACCTGCTTCCACTTTTTGTGATAAGAAAAATTCTAAATCCCTTGCAGAAAAAGGTAATGCCTTTGCCCCCATAAAATCATTGCTCATGTAAGAAAGAATTGGACCACTATTAAATTAAAAATATTCATTTATGCTCCATTTTATGGAGTTGAGATCCTCGTCGGATGTTTATGTTTAGAATTGACAGATTAGGAAATTCGGACCGTTTAAGAAAAAGAGAGAGAGGGATACCTAAGCCGTTCAAATGCTTGGTTTTGTGTGAAGTGAACCAATAAGATGAGCTAATGAGGGCCACATGATTTAATTTGAGTGGTCCGAATTTCCGTGTCTGTCAGTTCCGGACACATAGATCGAGAGAGGATGTCAATTCCATTTTCTACACAATTTGTTCCCTCTTGCTCCATAAAATATTCATTTATGCTCCATTTTATGGAGTTGAGATCCTCGTCGGATGTCTATGTTCGGAATTGATAGATTAGGAAATTCGGACCGTTTAAGAAAAAGAGAGATAAGGAGACCTGAGCCGTTCAAATGCTTGGTTTTGTGTGAAGTGAACTAATAAGATGAGCTAATGAGGGCCACATGATTTAATTTGAGTGGTCCGAATTTTCGCGTCTGTCAGTTCCGGACACATAAATCGAGAGAGGATGTCAATTCCATTTTCTACACAATTTGTTCCCTCTTGACATGTCAAAGTGCATTATGTGATGTCATGACCAATTTGAGGTGCATAGAATAGACTTGTCTGCTGCCTATCCGTTAAACATGATTTTTGTCAAACATATATATGCTTTAATGATGCCTCCATAGAATTTCACAAGCCTTTTGCTCTTTTACTCCTTTTTATTCTCTTTCCAACATGAGAGATGTTTGATTTTGTTTAAAGTGTCAACGTATATGCTACTTTAATCAAATATAAAGTACGGGAATAGAGATTCAAACTTGAGTGCAGAAAGGAGAACGTCTACTTTAACTTGTTGGTAATAGATGAACAACTTCTCAAGTTCAACCGGTGTCCTTGTAACTTGTTGGTTACGTTACATCCCGAGTTCAACATGTCTGGGTTTCGATGAACCTCAGTTGACCAAAAAAAACACTAGAACTAAAGATATTAGTATTTACTTGATACGTGCAATTTGTAGAGGAAGATGAAGCTATTCTATCTTGGGTTGGTTCGGGCATTACGGGTTTGGGCTTTCTTTCCCGGAATGGGCCTACCGGCCTTTGATAATTGTCTTCCGGCCCAACTTGATCCTACAACTTTGGTCACTATGAGCCCAATTTCAGCAGTACCCACAAAAGTTGGTCGGTGAACGAGAAACCCAAAAGGCCGGTGCTTCTGGACGGTCCATTTGAGTCAAATGGCATATAAATCACATGGGCTGCTGATAATTTAATTCTTTTAATAAATTTAGAGTTTTCAATCAAAATTTAAAGTGATTATCTGAAATTTAAAGAGTATTCAGTAAATAGTTTATTAAATTCTTAAAAATCTGAGTTTATTCAATTGGGATTTAAAAAATTTATAATATTCAAGTTAAAAAAGTTGAGGAATTGAAGAGATTTCGTACCGTATTTTAAGAATTCGCAAATCTCATATCTCTCCTCAAATTTCTAGAGACTTGAATCAAATTTTACGTGAAATTTTTACAAATCAATTAAATTCCATTGAAAATATGAATCTATAAATACATTAAAATCTCTCAAAATCTCAATAGAATACAGCAATTTCAATGTAAATCGCATGATAATTTTATTTTCCCCTTTTTGCTCCAACAAAAAGAGAAAAAGTCTAAAATAATCAAGCGTTGCACACAATTTAATCCCCTATAGCTTTCATGTGGTGTAGGCAAACGTGTTCATTGATTTGTTTTGGCTTTCACATCTTCTTAATTTATATTTACAAAATGACACAAAAATAGTTGACTATTTAATAGAGCGACTATTGACTAAATATGGACGCCAACACTTGTTTTGGTCATTCAGTATGTTCCAACCTTAAGTGGATTCTCATGTACAATGAACTTTTTGAAAGTGACATCATGCAATTTTAGGTTGTTGACCTAATACGAATAGGGTTGTGTTAAGATCAATCGTAGCATCGATAGGAAAATAACTGATTGATGAGTTTTTGGCTTGCTACATGGGGGTAATTAGAGGCAGACACAGGGCAATGAGCAGAGATTTGAGTGACTTGTTAAAGTTGTCGAACAACAAACAATCATGTCATCCCAAACTTCGCATATTAACGATTGATTGTAACATTCTATAAGATCAAAAAAGCTCGTGCAAAAGGTTCAATACACCTTGTTGGGGATTTTTTTTATTTGAACTCATCACACCTCAATCATTTGATTTGGTAGTAGGCGTGAATTAAACCAATTAATCAGGACAATGTATTCGTTTTCTTTTAATACTTTAGAGAGACTGTAGACCAGCTTGGGTTTAGGTAAACCAAACCAAACCCAGCCCAGTCGAGTTAAAAGACAACCCTTCCCCTTATCAATTTTGTGCCTAATATACCAAAGAATCTCCTCCTCCTCTCTCCCTGTCACGCGCGCGCACATGTACACACCAAAATCCTCTCTATGTGGCCACAAAACCTCCGTCTAGATTTCCACTTCGTTAACTTCACTCTCTTTCCAAAACCCCCGCATTCCCTTCCCCCTCTCTCTTCCTTCCAAGCTTTTACTAACCTTGTTCTCTTCTGGCGTTTCATTTTCCAGACGTTCTGCTCAAAACCCAATTCAATATTTGACCGCCATGTTTTAATCTCTCGAACCCGGAAATCCCACCATGCATAACCCTTCAGTCGCAACCCAGGAACCCAGTCCGGTCTACGACCTCGTTTCGCAATTGGGTCGGTTCGCCTTCAGCTCAGGGCCTCATAGCAGCTCCGGTTCTGATGGACACTCCTCGTTTTTGTCCAATTTCATGTATTTCGACGCCTTTGGGGGTGCTTCAGTCGTCGGGAAGAAGGCCAAGGTCGGCGTTTCAGCTTCACTGAGCTTGAGCAGTCGCGGCGGTTTGGGAATTTGGAGGAGTGTGACGGAGTTTAATCGGGCTATACGGTTCCACTGTGACAAATTCCCAATTGGGTTTGCTTCTGTTCGCGTCGGGTCTGGGGACGGAAATGGAAATGGGTCGGATAACGGCGTTGGGGACAATAGCAATGTGTTGGTAGAAGATGGAGGCGGAGTTAACGATAATGGGATTGCGTTGAATGGTGTGAAGGTGGAGAGACCCAAGAAAGTTTTGATTTTGATGAGTGACACCGGCGGCGGCCACCGTGCTTCTGCGGAGGCGATCAAGGCGGCGTTTAATGAGGAATTTGGTGATGAATATCAGGTCAGTTATTTTGAATTTAGTGAGAAAGTTTCAACTTTGTTACGAAACTGGTATTTGATCGTTTGACTTATGTAGAGAGAAATCACAATTACATGAAAAATTTGTAATGTTAGTTGACTGGTAGTTCTACAGCAATGTAATAACATGACGCCGTAAGAAATTAGATCTCAAAAAGTATAAATTTTTATCTGTTCCCACACAATTTCATTAGTTAAATTGAATACATGAGGGAGAAAGCAAATGGACGTGTGAGTGTGCATATTTGTTGATCATATTTTCGGTTAAGAGTGCATATCGCAGGTGTTTGTTACTGACTTATGGTCGGATCATACGCCTTGGCCATTTAATCAACTTCCCAGGAGCTATAATTTCTTGGTGAAACATGGGCCGTTATGGAAAATGACATATTATGGAACTGCTCCGCGTCTGGTGCATCAATCTAATTTTGCAGCAACTTCTACATTTATAGCTCGGTAAGAATTTTTTCGTTAAAGGTTACTGCTTATAATTCATTTAGTCTGTTTTGCTAAGGTAGTTGTACATTCTTTTGCTTCATGTAAAAGTTGACCACATGTATTAAATTAACTCATAACATGCCTTTCAAATTTCGAATGGTTATTTATTGCAGCAGCCGTTGACTATAAGTTTTAGTGATTAAAACAGGTTTCAGGAATTTAAAACATTTTTAATCATGTCTCTTACGCACTATAAGTTCATAAATTTAGATATAAATGCCATTTTCAAGGAAATAATTAATACTGTTTTGGCAGATTTAAAACCCTGTGAGGAAAACACCAGATAGGATTACAAACGCAGAAAATGAGCAAATTTGTCTAATATTCATGAGTTTTTTTTATAAGTTCCGTCAAATTATGGTTCAAAGATGGTTTTTCAGCAGTACTTCGTTGTTGATATCCTCTAATTCTGTTTCATTTTGCAGGGAGGTTGCCAAAGGACTGATGAAATACCAGCCGGATATTATTATCAGTGTGCATCCGCTGATGCAACATGTACCACTTCGTGTCTTGAGGGGAAAGGGTCTATTGAAGAAGATAGTTTTTACCACAGTTGTCACGGATTTAAGTACTTGTCATCCTACATGGTTAGTTTTGCACAAAGCTTCCATTACGAAAATATAGCCTCTTTTTTCCAAGCAGACTTTGATATTTTATGTCTTCATTTCCAGGTTCCATAAGCTTGTAACGAGATGCTATTGCCCAACAAATGAGGTTGCAAAGAGGGCATTGAAAGCTGGACTCCAGCCTTCCCAAATCAAGGTTTATGGCCTCCCTGTGCGGCCTAGCTTTGTCAAGCCTGTGCGACCAAAGGTTGGTTATTGATCAACTAAACTTTTTGACCTTGATGTAATTGGTTGTACGACCACAAGAAACCAGCAAGTGGTGTGATATTAAAACATTGGAAATTTGAAATATGTGGTTGTAAGCTGCCAAATGGATTATGATTTACAGATAATATTCTCCCGTATAAGTTATGGTGAAAGCATTTATCACAGTGGTTGCAGATTGCACATTCCATGATTGTAGACGGTGGTTTTGAATAAATGTTTGTCATGTTTTATTTATTTCACTGCAGGCTGAACTTCGGAGAGAACTAGGAATGGAGGAGGATCTTCCCTCTGTGTTGCTAATGGGAGGAGGAGAAGGAATGGGTCCTATCGAAGCTACAGCTCGGGAACTTGGGAATGCATTATATGACGAGAATCTTGGGGAGCCTGTAGGTCAGGTCCTTGTCATATGTGGTCGCAACAAAAAGCTTGCAAACAAGTTGCTTTCGATCGACTGGAAGATCCCTGTCCAGGTAGTTTTATACTTCTGAATGGAAAGTCGGAAATGCAGCATTAGTATTTATAAACAGAAGTTAGTAGCTAAAATTGATTGACATTGTAGGTGAAGGGGTTTGTTACTAAAATGGAGGAATGCATGGGAGCTTGCGATTGCATTATTACGAAGGTAAGTTTGTCAACAGTCATAAAAATTAAAAACCATGACAGTCTTGAATATTTCGTTATCAACCAATTAGTCTACTTCTTTTGAATAGGCCGGTCCAGGGACAATTGCAGAAGCCATGATAAGAGGCCTCCCGATTATTCTGAACGATTACATTGCCGGACAGGTAATGGTGATTTAATTTACTTTTCATTGTGCTGCTATGTCTTGGGAATCCCCTCACTGGAAAATGTAGCAAATGACTGTTTCTTGTCACTGTAGGAAGTTGGGAATGTACCATATGTCGTTGACAACGGGTGTGGAAAATATTCTAAATCTCCGGAAGAGATAGCAAGGATCGTCGCTGATTGGTTTGGTCCGAAAGCAGATGAGCTAAAGGCGATGTCGGAAAATGCACTGAAGCTGGCAAAGCCTGATTCTGTGTTCAAGATTGTTCATGATCTTCACGAGCTCGTTAGACAACGGAGCCTTGTACAGCAATTATGTACAACATAACCCTATTTTCCCCCAACCAATTTTGTTTACCAGTCCTCTAATCGATCGAAACCATGCTCCTCCCCTTCTCATTTCACTCCCTTGTTATGCTGTTTATGTCAAAAAAAAAACAATAATGTTATAATTTTCATATTAATGTAACGTATCAAGCTATCAGCGTGATTGTGAACTCTTAATGTACAATTTAGGAGATGGTGTTGCCTTGGACGGCAAGTCTTTTTATTCATCCTCCATGGCTTTTCATTGCTTCAATGGCGCACGAAGAGTATCCCAGCAAGTGGAAGATCAAGAAGGAGCCGACGGCTGCCAAGGCCGGAGGATGTTGCCTCTGTTTAGACATGAACGACGTCGAGACGCGACCAAAACAAAATCAGAAGAGAATTACAAGGGACTCGCTTAAACACACCACCCATACACCCCAATGTCATGAATTCAATTCCTCCACCCCACCAAATGTATCAATTAACAAAAAAGAAAAGGAGATCTTAAGAAAAAGAAAAGGAAAGGAAAGGAGAGCTAGTTAAACTTGAACATGTTGGATTACATGATTTGGTCTATATATTCTCCAATTTGCTTAATGATGCTGTATTTGTTTATACATACATACAATCTTTCTCGCAGGACATTTTATGTGAATCGTTACATTTTATATCTATCACAAATCTTAAAAAGACAACATTTCACATGTTTAAAATCATGATTCTCTTTGTCTTATTCTGTGATAATGTGAGGGACACTTTCTATGAAGTTAGCACACTTAAAACATTAAAAGTAGAACAATAGCCAGCTACTCAAATGATGAATAGGAGTTCCTACTCAAAATTGTTCGTTGTTGATTCATAAAACTTCGTATTTAATCAGGATCGTCATATTATAAGTCACTCCATAAAGAGCGCCTCTTCAAAAAAATTAATTCAAACTAAGGTCGTTCAGCTATCGAATTGTACAAAAGCAGATGAATGAAATTAGTAAAAGCATTATGAATCATCTATGTATTTGCTACAATAGTTGACCGCATGACATTAATTTTTATTTTTTTTATTATTTTTTTTTTGTAGAGATGATCTTTATAAAATGATTCATAATATGAACGATTATGATCATAAACATAAAGATTTCTTATTAAAACCGAAATAGTTTTAAATAAAAATTTATATTCATCTTTTAAGTAAGTAAGCATTATTTTAAAAGTACCCACAGACAAAGCCATGATATATTCATACGTGCACTCCATGCATTCGTACAGATTGCCACCTTGAAGGAAGTTTGGTTGATACGGCACCACCTGTGATTCTCATGGAGTCATTGCTGACACCATTATCGGAAGACTTCTTGGTTTTAAAATCCAATGAAATCTTTTGGGTAATGATGAAATTGTTAATTTTAGGTTAACAGAGAATTCACATAATTGTTAATTTTAAACTTAAATTTTAATAGAGTTCACTACAAGGATTTAAATCAGAATTTTTTCACCACAAGATTATTTTCCGATTACTCTCTCACCACGGAAACCATTAATCAAATTCAGCCTTATTTTAAGGAATAAGGATTGTTTGCCCTCCCACTTTCGGTGCCCTTCTGTGCCTTCTTATTTGTGTAATCATAGTTAAGTCACGTCAACATTTTATATTACTATTTATTTTTGTTTTATTCTCTATTTATTTTTGTTTTATTATCTCTATAAAAAAAAATTATATAAAATATTTACGTGGCTTAACCATGATCATACAAAACAAGAAGACATATGAGGGTACCGAAAATGGAAGGACAAACAATCCTTGTCCTATTTTAAAAGTACTTACAGACAAAGCTATCTTATATTCATGGGCTGTGATATCCATACACCATTTTTTACTTCTCTTATACTATCAGATCAGATGAATTGAAGAATATCAATAGATAAAAATTAATAAACATATGTGAAAAGTTAAAAAAAATGTGTAGATAACACACCCTTATATTCATATGTGCACTCTATGCATTTGCACAGATTGCCACCTTGAAGGAAGTTTGGTTGATACGCCACCACCTGTCACTCTCATGGAGTCATTGCTGACATCCTCATCGCTCAGCAACAAAACTGAAGACTTCAGTGCAAAATCCACTTTCTTAGCCGCCACCAAAAAAAAAAAATAATCCTTCTCCTTTCCCACGATTTCAAACTTCCGTCGCCACGTAATTACCCAAAGAATCGATATTTGGTGCCAAAACGAAAACCCCAGAACCCTCGATCAGGGTTCATGATATCGGATTGTCCTGCTGCTTGTGGAGCTTTCCAGAAGATGTTGATTTTTAGCCGAATTTGAGATTAAACCCGGTTAATAATTTTGGGTCGAATTTGCAAATTCTTGGGTTTTTGGTGGTGATTTTGATCATGGGTTGGAAGTACAACGCCGGTTTGGGGTTGATTGGCACAGTTGTGTTCATCTGGGTCGCGTCTGCAGAGGTTACTCAGGTTTGTGTTCATCCAAACCCTCTTTTTTTTTTTTTTTTTTTTTTTTTTTATTCTTTCCTCAAGTTTGATTCTTTGTTTGTTTTTCTTGCAACCAAGTATGAATCCCCTCTCCGTTTATTAGAGTAGTTTAGAGCGTCGCCTTGTAACATCATTGCTAGTCCTCACTATTCCATTTCTGTATTTCTTTGATGACATATGAGATGCTACTGTGATGGTATGATATCTCAAGTCAATCACGCATGCGCGACTCTCCCAAGTGGCAGTGTGTGATTGACTGATTGAATTGATATATCGCTACAGTGATATCTTCCTGTTCTTTCTCTTTTTTAAATGGATACTTAGTTACACTATCTTAGTATTCTCTCATTTAACCAGATATTTGAAGGATGTGTCATTCTGTTGCTATGGTTTGAGATTATTTGAGAATTTAAACTTGTAGTGTTTTTTAATGCAGAGAATTTTCAGTGAGTACAAACAGCCGTTTTCGCTCACGTACCTCGGTGTGTCTCTGATGGCGGTCTATCTACCCATATCGGCTTTGAAAGATTGGATCTACAACTTGCTGCACCCAAATTTGGTTAAGAACTTTTACAATGGCATTATCGCGGGAACTTCTGGAGGGCTTGGTATTCCTCTTAGAATAAATGAAATGCCCCACAGTCCAGAAACAGATGTTAGAAGCTGCCTAATTACTGACAAAGATCTTAGTAATACAGAAGAAGGGCAAGCTCTAACGGATAAGAGCAAAGAAGATGAGCCGCGCTTGCTTGAACGGAGTTGTCAACTTAGTCCATGGGAAGTTGCAAAGTTTGGCTTAATTCTTACTCCAGTGTGGTTTATCACAGAGGTGACATGAGTCATTTTAGCACTCCTGTTATTCATATCAACCTTTTGGACTTCTAATCACATTTTAGATTGAGCGAGTAATTGCATTAAAAAACAAAAACAGAAATCCACATGGAGGTCTTGGTTCGTTTTGATATGCATGGATTCGTTTTAAGGAAAACTAAGGAAAAGGGCTTGAAAACTTTGAGTTTTAACGAAAATGACAAAAAGGTGTTGTAAGTGAATAGTATCAGGATTGACTTTTTAAAGTAAAAATATGGTTTTTCGTTAAAGTGAACAGTATCAGGAGTTTTTCGTTAAAGTTTCATTTGTTTTATGCTTTGAAAAAAGTTCTAAATGGCATATTGATATATCTTTGTTCTAGTGCAGTATCTGTCAAACTCTGCACTGGCAAATACCAGTGTTGCAAGTACAACTGTCCTAACTTCTACGTCGGGGCTCTTTACACTTTTCTTTGGAGCTCTTCTTCGTCAGGATTCCATAACTTTTACAAAGATGGTTGCTGTTTTTGTCAGCATGGCTGGTGTTGTCATGACCACGGTTGGAAAAACTTGGGCCCCTGATGAACTGCTGGGCATCTCTGAGTAAGTTTCTAGTCGTTTCTCCAGTGGCTCAGCCAGTAGGAATTACTTTTTATTCACGTTTTACCATCGTTTCACCGTGTCTTGTTCTTTGTTGCGTAAAGGATTAGAAGGCACGCTATAATGGGACATATTTTTGGTCTTCTCTCAGCTGCGTCGTATGGATTGTTTACAGGTGACATTACATTTCAGGAATCCGGTGTTAATTGAACTCTTTTACAAATAAGTCATCAAGATCAACTGATATATCTGAGAGACAGTTAAGTTATTTTTGGATTTATGATTATTAAAGTTGCTGTCTTATTCATGCAGTGTTACTCAAGAAATTTGCTGGATCAGAAGAGAAGGGAGATAAGGCTGATGTGCAGAAGCTTTTCGGATACATTGGTCTCTTCGCTCTGCTTGGTCTGTGGTGGCTCGGTGAGTAGAATAATTATTCCATGATCTATTTATCGTCTTCATCTTCCAAATTCCTGAGGTTAAATTATATTATATTTGCATACAGTCATGGATTTTAGGCAAAACATGATAGCTAGACATTGGTTGCAAAAAAGAGAATATGAGTTGGACTATACCTCAAACCATTTACTGTTGGTTATGACTTTTGCACAAGAATTCTATTGGCTTGATTGCACACAATGCTCTTTGATGATAGTTCGGGAAGAAAAGTGAACATACATGTTAAAGTCTTTTCGTCGTTTGTAATGGAGAGGTCTCATAATGAAAAGATAGCACATTCCCTCGGGTATATCATTTTGTTTTCTTTTGAGTTGCATCACTCATAGCAATGTTTACTCATGCAGTGTGGCCGCTCAATGCCATCGGGATTGAACCTTCATTTGAGTTTCCACATTCAAAATCCATTGCCGAAGCTGTGCTGATAAATGGCTTTGTCGGGAGTGTTCTTTCGGATTATTTTTGGTATGTAAAACTGCTTTCACATACATTGGGGGTCAATTGGGCACCACAAGGACATGTAACGATAACACACTGATTTATGTTCATGTAAAAAAAATATCTTTTTCTAATCCTTACAAAAACAGCACGACTGCCTTTTCAGAGACAAATTTATAAGAGGTTGGTTCGAGTCTGTTGTGTGGTGGCCAAATGTACTCTCTACTTACCTATACTTCCTGCTTCTGTTTCTCGTCTACCAACAAGATGCTGATGCCCACTGCTTTTAACGCCAAATGAAACTTTGACAGGGCTCTTTCCGTGGTTTGGACATCTCCATTAGTTGCAACGCTGGGCATGTCCTTGACAATTCCACTCGCAATGGTAGCTGACATGGTGATTCACGGCCGCCATTTTTCTGCAGTCTACATCCTTGGTTGCATTCAGGTACGTCGCGCTACTGTATGCATACATTCAAGTTTTTAACATCATGTTATATTCATATTGCGGCATGAGGCTTGAACTTCCGCCTTCTAACATCGAACCTCATGTCGGTTGGGGAAGCCTATTAAGTACTGTTGTGATGGAGCTCCTAACTGCATAGCCAGTTTTTCGCGACAGTAAGTAAATACGCTAACTGCGTTTCTATGAACTCAGGTTTTTGCAGGATTCGTGATGGCAAACCTTTCGGACAAGTTCTCGAGCAAGCAAGAGTTGCAATAGTGATGCATAGAAATCTCAGTGGAGTTGTAGTTTGTATGTAGAATGAATATGTCTATTACATATGTACATATATGCAGGTAATATCAGCTGCCCCTTACATTGTATGCAACAAACTTGTATGAATCTCTCTCTCTCTCTCTCTCTCTCTCTCTTATTTTTTGGTGGATTTTCATTTTCTAATTTGTTTCTGTTAACCAAGAAATTGCTAAATCAAGTTTCATCTGCACCAATGATGAAGCCATCACTGAAGCTTGATAAACAAATTTCAGAGATTTTCACAAAGTTTGGTAATTCATTTTTTGTTAACTTCTTGCAAGTTTGGAATGAAAAAAGCCCATTTAGCATGTTTTTTAAAAACGCTTTCAAGAAATAAAATTTTTTTTTTGACAATATTTGGCAGAAAAACTTAAGATTTTTTTTCTTCTCAGTTATTAGATTACTACATAACACTTCATAGGGTTTGTAAGACAACATGTTTGAGAACGTTTCTATAGACAGAACTTCTGCTTAATCGTTTATTCTAAAAGTGCTTTTGTCATAATACGTCAACGTGTTTATAAAAAAATAAAACTACTCCCACTTAATAAGTGCATTATCATAAATTTTTTTTGTTTTTTTTTTTTTTTCTGGAATGAACTTGGAAAATTAAGCTCGTTTATGGCGAATTGTGTTTATCATAATAATACACGTTATTAATGAGATTCGAATTTAAAATCTTTGATGAAATTTTGACCTAATTAATGGGGCCTAACTTTTAAATTAAACAAAATAGTTTATTTTCCCTGGAAATTACAGAGTCACAAAGCTGACACATGACATCGATCGAAGTTTGAATCCACCTCCAACCTTACCTTTTAATCGATTGGCGACCCGACACATTGAGAATTAAGAATTGAGAGCGCAGACTCATACATATTAGTCGGATCAAATCGAAGAGCGGCGCTGCGACTCTACTGCTGCAACTGCGTCTGAGAAGAAGACGACGACGACGACGATGGAGAAGGGAAAGGGAGTGATGGGAGCAGGTCGGAGATGGGCCGTTGACTTGACTGACAACTCAACTTCCCCTTCTTCCCGCGACTTCCCCGACCCTCCTGGCTTCTCTCGCGCCTCCCTTGAACAGGTTTTTTACCCCCTTCTCTCTCTTGCTTCTTCGTTCGATTTGGATTGGGAATTTGGGGTTGGGTTTGTTCCCAATTAATTGGTGGGGTTTTTGTTTTTCTGTAGGATGATTCGACTGTGAGTCGCCAGAAGAAGGATGCTGAATCTACTTGGAAAGCTCAGGTACTGATTCCCCTCCCTAAATTGGAATTTATCTAAGCAATTCGATTTAGGGTTTTTTAGACTTCGGATTTCAGACAGTTTGATGGCCAAAAGATTGTTCCTTTACCTATTAACTTGATAATAATCACTTGATCGCAAATAGGGCATGATTCAAGTTGCTGATGGATTACAATTTTAGCTGTTTTTCTGCTGAATATTCTTGACCCGTGTTAATATCGATGAGAATGTGGTGAGATTCGATTATTTGGGTTTATGTGATCTCATGGTGTCTTTGTGTTTGAGCAGAAAGCTTGGGAAGTTGCACAGGCCCCATTCAAGAATTTGATGATGATGGGTTTCATGATGTGGATGGCTGGGAGCACGGTGCATTTGTTTAGCATTGGAATTACGTTTTCCGCTCTTTGGCAGCCCATAAGCGCCTTACAGGGTGTAGGGAAGGGTAAGATGACTGTAATACTGTTAGCCAATCTGTAACTCTATATGTGTGGAATAACAATTGAAAGCAATAAAGAACTTGAAATATTCTCTACTTGCTTGTCTATGTCGCTGTATAATCATATGAATGGTTTCCTAGAACCATCAGACATGGCATTTGGGCAGTCAACATAGTGTTCATTTACTTGCACAAAATTTACCAAACCAATTTGTAAAATGGTCTTGTTTGGTATGATTCATGCTGTCCAATGCATTTTTCCTATGACTTCTCACCATGTTCACATTTCCAAGCAAATTTTTTTTCGTGACATACTTTACGTGTTTGTCTGTTAATTCATGCTTACCCTCTATTTCCTTGTCAGTAGCTTGATGCTTCCTTTTAATGTGGTTATGCAGTTTTTGAGCCCTACAAGGACGGCAAAGTAGATCTTATTGCCCCAAAGTTGCTCTTCATTGCGCTTAATTTGGGGGGTTTAGCACTGGGTGTTTGGAAGGTGAACTATATTTGTTCTCCTTTAATTGATTTATCCCCAACAGTTAATGTTCAAAGAATCCAGTTTCTTAAATTTTGATTTTTCTTGGCAGCTTAACACTTTGGGGTTGCTTCCTACACATGCATCTGATTGGGTTTCTTCCTTGCCCCCTGCTCAGGTGAAAATCTTCCTCCTAAGGCGATTTAATTTCATTTGGCATGTGGCATTTTCTTATATTACTTTAAAGCATCTCATTTGTTCTAGAAATGTCAGAACCACCTTTTCTGTCCTTAGCAGTCGGAATCATGGAACCATTGTTGGCTTACACTGCTTCATCGAACTTTGTTTCTGATAATAAAGTTGATTTACAAAACAGTTCCTTGTGGTGGAGAACTCTCCCTCCACTTCTGAATCAGTTAACATAGCACCTTGGTGGAGGTAATTAAAGAGGATTGGGTTTAGGGTACTGGAAAAGTTCGAATGGAAGTTTACTCGTGCAAAGTGGAGGTAGTTAAAGAGGATAGTTGGATCTATTAAGCAAGTGGATGAGGTATAACTAACAAAGAATTGTACTGAGAAAGTTCAAATGGAAGTTTACAAGGAAATCAGTCTTCCAATGGGAAGATGCTTACTCTCTACGCACGAACCCCTGACCCATTTGTAACCATATCATATGAAACACTATAGTACACTTCAGATTACAGTTAGATGCAAAAACCTGTTTATTGCACATTACATACATGTTGTCGTGGTAATTGTTATTTTCTTTTCAATCGGTAATTAACTCGTGCACTTCATTTATTTGTCTGTAAGGTCATTAGTGTTATGGATATCATTCTTAGCGGCTTTTCCTAGCTCGTTTCTACCTTAAAGCTCTTTATAACTTTTTTTTTTCCTCCAAATTTCAGGAGGTTGAGTATTCGGGTGGTGGCATTCTTCGTTATTGACATCAACGTTCAGTTTGAATGGCGGTCAATCTCAAGATAAGGATGAACGGCAACTTGCAGAAGCAGGATGAGAATTTGTTGCTGTTTACTGGCCGATGGCGCATGGCTTAAGCATGGATAATGTGATTCTTCTGTGTTCTGAATGATATTACTAAGTTTTGTTGGCAATAGAAACTCAGTTTGTAGTACTTGTTCAAGTGACTCGATGAATTACCATACAATCTATAATTTTAACAGTTTCATTTGTGCTAGCAGTTTACATGGTGATCTAAATTAATTTCTGCTTTGGGTGAACTGTAGGTTTAGGGCTGGTTTGGTATTGCTGTGCTTTGAAAAAAAGCTGCTTCTGTTGTGTTGTGAGAATAAGCAACTGTGAAATAAAGCAGCAGAGTGTTTGGTAAACTTTTTTGTAAAAGTGCTTTTAAAAAAATAAAAAAAAAAAGCAGTATTATAGTGTTTAGTAAATTTTTATGTAAATTAGATGTGAAAAAAAGTTGGTTTTTCAAAGTTATGTTTTGCAGCTTCTTGTTTTTGGCTTTTTTTCACCCAAAACTGTGAAAAAAGACTGAAGCTGAATGTTTACCAAACACAAAAACAGCTCTTAACTTTTTTTTATACTAACTTTTTTCAAAATCACCTCAGTACCAAACTAGGCCTTAGCCCTTCAATTATACATGAGTAGAAATTGGGTTCCTAAATTATTTGTTTCAGAAAATTAAGTCCTTGGACTCTGAAATGCTGCAAATTTCTTCTTTATTATTAGATTTGGAGATATGTTTTTTTATTTTTTATTCATATAGGTCACGTGGTTTAGATTGACAAAAAGTTTAGATAGAATAGTTTCAAGTTTAATGATAGGGATGAAATTGACAATTTTTAAGAATTTAAGAACTTAATTTTCTTAAAAATAAACACCCAACCCCAGTATCAAGTAGATGCAGAAACTGAGACGTGTTGGCCATCACTTAAATAGATAACATAGCCATAACATACTTGAAGATCTAACTAAATGATCACTGCTACCACTACTAAGTATTGAGATGATACAAAACATAAAAGTGTGAGTTAACGAAAAATAATATTTTTTAAAAACATTTTGTTTTTTGACACATTAATCCCCTGTTTCGAAAACACACATAACTAATATTTTTCTTAGTCGTATATGTTGTTTTAAAAAACACAACCGTGCTGCAATACTTGTCAACAAAGCACGACAGTTGGATTAGGGTTTCCTACGGGTTTCACAGAGACATATTCAGAGTTGAAGAAAATAGAGAGGCAGATGGTGATTTATCTTCATTTGAGAGAGAGAGAGACAGCGCGCGCCCGTTGGGGTTCGATTTCTGTGCTTCTGAAATATGATTTTAATCAGATTAGTGTTCGAACCGTACGAACCTTTCTGAGCAGCCGAACCGGGTCGAACCGAACGAACCGGGAGGTCCGGTGACCAAACCGGGTCTGGCCGAATAAACCGGGTCGGACCGAACGAACCGGGTCGGACCGAAGGAACCGGGTCGGACCGAAGGAACCGGGTCGGACCGGACGAACCGGGTTGGACCGAAATGAACCGTCAACCGCCGGTCTGGCAGAGCCGTTAATTTCCGGTGAACCGGTCCGAGCCGCCTAAAAGTCTGGCCGGTTTCTAGAGAAAAAAACGCCGGCAAATTTAAGGAATTTTGAATTTTGCAGCTTCGATTTAACTCCAATTTCAACCAAAGGTCACAACCAATGCACTAAACTTGTACCGGAGATGTCAAACAACAGATTTGGGCTACTATGGACGGCTGGATAGTCGGGATCCGGCTCCGATATCGGCGGAAATCGGGGAAAACCCCGTTCGAATCTGCGTTGAATCAACACCAAAACCCGCGATTATTACACGATAATAGTCCTAATTAACGAGGTAAAGTTATTGGTGAGGGTTAGAGGTCTTACCGACGCTCCAAGCGGCGAGAAACTCGCGATCATGTCGGAGGCGTCCGGGACTTGGCTTCGAGTCTTCCAACAAATATGGAATCGTTGAACTCGTGGCAAGGTGGAGATGGTGATAGTGGCGGTTGATTGTCTTAACTCGCCATGAAACGGCAGGGTTTGTTTCTCCTTTTTTTTTCCTGGGTTTATCGATAACGCGAGGGAGAGAGAGCGAGAGTGTTTTTACTGGAGAGAGAGGAAGAAAAGCAGGCAGAGAACGGAAATCCTTGTGGGTCCCAGCGATCCCACCAAGACAGGTTGAAATCTTTATAAATTATAAGATACATTTTTGTTCACCATCATTTAATGTCCACCGTTCATTTTACTATTCTATTTATCATCGTTAGATGAGTTTAAATTTTAAGATTTGTGCTTATTCAAATCACCATTTAATGTCCACCATTCATTTTACTATTTTATTTATCATCGTTAGATGAGTTTGAATTTTAAGATTTGTGCTTATCCAAATCACTTTCAATATCCACCGTTAATTTTTGATGGGGAGCAACTTAAAAAGCAGAATCGATTTCATACTCTGGTACTTACCTCCGTGTTTACCATCGTCGCCCTCGCCAACAAAGCGATGGAGTTCACAGCGCAGCATCTGATCCAGTACAACGGCACCGACCCATCCAAGCCCATATACGTGGCGCTCAATGGCCGAGTCTTCGACGTCACGGACGGCAAGTCGTTTTACGGTCCCGGCGGGCCCTACGCGGTGTTCGCCGGAAAGGACGCCAGCAGGGCTTTGGCTAAGATGACCACGAACGACGAGGACATCAACGCCTCCCTCGACGGCCTCACGGAGAAGGAGCTCGGCGTCCTCGCCGACTTCGAGAAGAAGTTCGAAGCTAAGTACCCAGTTGTTGGCCGCGTCGCTTCTTGAAATAGTCTCCGCCTTTTATCAAATTTAAGTGTTGGCTGTATCTAACTTGGAGTGAAATAAGTGCTTTTGGAAAATCTGCTTCTGTGTGATTTTGTACAATGTATCTGATCTTAGATGTTGTGTATGTTTAGATGCCATGGATGTGAATAAATAATCAAATATTATGGTTGTGTGCAATTGGATTCATGAATCATAGCCTGTGTGCTTGAATGATTTTTGGATTTTAGGCCGAGAATATATGCAAATTTGTGCAGTTTACTTATTTTGTTTATCGAAATCTCCATTTCTGGTGTTGTATGGATTATCTGCCTTTTTCCTATATTGGCATTTGGTAGTGAGGGAGGACTTACCACCGCTAAGATTCCATCGATGCAGTATCTTAACTCAATCACGCGCTACCATAACCATATGAGCAAGTTAAACACATGACAAATTGGCTTGAGAGGTGTATCGGGTGTAGGTAAGTTTCGCGTGATGAGTGCTGGTTTCGATTTCTAGGGTAACGGCTTTGTTTCTGATTCGTACCAAGTTTGCTGCTGTAATTCAGCAGCAGAAGTTAGGCCTAATTTGGTACTGAGGTGATTTTGAAAAAAGGTATCAAAAAAAGCTGGGAGCTGTTTTTGTGTTTGGTAAACATTCAGCTTCAACTTTTTTTCACAGTTTTGGGTGAAAAAAAGCCAAAAACAAGAAGCTGCAAAACCCAGCTTTGAAAAATCAGTTTTTTTTTTCACATCCGTTTTACATAAAAGTTTACCAAACATTATAATAATATTTTTTTTTTTTTTCAAAAGTACTTTTACAAAAAAGTTTACCAAACACTCTGCTGCTTTATTTCACAGCTGCTTATTCTCACAGCACAATAAAAACAACATTTTTTCAAAGCACAGCAATACCAAACCAGCCCTTATTTAGCGAACTCATTGAAAATGTGCACGATTAGAGCTTCAACATGTTGGCAACTACTGGTTTTGGCCCTTCAACTTTGTCATATCAGTCGATCTTCCCAGGTCCTTTTCTTTCGGCTTTCCTCACCAGCATAGTTTGAAAGGTATTCCGTTCATAGATTTTCGTACGCAACATCTGGCAACACACAAGTTCTTAGGGTGGAATTGGATCATCTATGCAGATTGCAGTGCTTAGTGCATTCAAGGGTAATTTTACAGAGTTTATGTTTATGATTGCAGTAACTCTACATGTGTTGCGAGGAATATGCTCAAAATGCGCCGATTGCGGCAAAGTCTTGGGCAACCGGGTGTATATTTTCTTGTGCCTATCTCTCTCGGCACGTGACACATCACTTGAGGAGAGAAATAAGCTTAACAGGTATAATCTGGGTTCTCCTTCGCTCTTCTGATGCACCGAAAGTTTGATGTGTAAAAGCTTGTTTCTTTAGCTTTGTCTGAAACAAGTTAATAGTCATCATTCATTGTACTTTGGCACGCAACTGACTATAAGTTATAACCTTTCTTTTGTAAAGTTCCGACATAGTGTTTTTCTTTTAGTAAAGCTCAAGTTCAATGAATTCTACTGCTCCCTTTCATAGAATGGGCCATCATAACATCCACTTCCATTCAAGCATGAAACATATTGGGATCGATTGATATTTCAATATCGATGGCCACTTATGAAAATGATAAAAATGTGCTTAAAAACATTGACGGAAATGATAAAATGTGTTGAGCGCTAAAAAGCACGAGAAATCGGTTAAAATAATAATTTTCTAAGTCTTAGTTGCTGAAATGATAAGATTTCGGTATGTCATCAATATCTGATTGTTATGTGATTAATAAGTTGTTGACACTTAATTTTGATTTCTTATTCCAAAAATGTTGAAGTTTAGAATCTTAAGAAAAAATTTGTTTGACAAACAATAAGGTTAGTAAGTTAAATTGTTAGTTGTTAGAAGTTTGAACTTGCATGTAACATCCCACATCGTTCAGGAGAGTGGATCCTCTAAGCCTTATATGTAACATCCCACATCGTTCAGGAGAGTGGATCCTCTAAGCCTTATATGTATATTCTCATCTCTCGCTAGCACGAGACCTTTTGGGAGCTTACTGGCTTCGAGTTCCGTAGAAACTCCGAAGTTAAGCGAGTTTGCACGAGAGCAATTCCTGGATGGATGATCCATTCTGAAGTTCAGAGTGGTGCAGCAGAATCGTGGTGGGCCCATAACCCACAAGTCCCAAGATCGAAACCTGACTTTGATACCAAATTGTCACATCTTGGCCTGGGCCCCCACCAAATCCCGGACTCGACTTCACCGTATCATGATATTGTTCATTTTGAGCCCCGACCACACCCTCATGGTTCAGAGTGGTGCAGCGGAATCGTGGTGGGCCCATAACCCACAAGTCCCAAGATCGAAACCTGACTTTGATACCAAATTGTTACATCTTGGCCTGGGCCCCCACCAAATCCCGAACTCGACTTCACCGTAGCACGATATTGTTCATTTTGAGCCCCGACCACATCCTCATAGTTTTGTTTGTGGGATGTTACATCGCACCAGAGTAACATCCATTATTTTAAGTGTTAAAAGTTTTAACGGTTTTGATCAAGTTTCTTATCAAGTAACATCCATTAATCATCCATTATTTTAACGGGACCCGATCACTTTCTGATCAAGTTTTAACGGTTTTGATCTCTTCATTATTTTAAGTGTTAAAAGTTTTGACGGTTTCGTACAAGATTAACTTTGAATGTGTAAGTGTCTAGTGTTTTTCGAGGTTTCCAAGTATTTTCTTGTCAACATATACTTTTTTTCGTGCGATGTTTGCACGAATTCCTAAATTAAAGAGCTCAAAATAAATTGAAAATTTAGGGGACAAAGTGAAATGTGGTCGAAAATATAAGGAGCATTCCTAAAGTCCTTCCTATATCATTTTCACATTTTTTTAATTCTTATCTTTTTCACATTTTAATTTTTTTAGTACAATGACATGTTTTACATTAAGAAGATAAAAAGTTTAACTAAGTCACACAATGAACAATTTAAATTAATGTCGAATTTACCGTTTACAAGATTCGAATCGTAATACAGAATGATTACATTCTAAATTAAATTCATACCATACAGTATACAGTAATAGACTCCATGAGTCGGTCTACAAAGTCATAATATAACAAAAAAGCATCTTCGTCTTCCTTCGAGTCATCCCCCAAAACGAGCGCAGAAAAGTCCTTGCCTCTCTCTCTCTCTCTCTCATCTAATCCAAATTCCTTCTCCATCTCTTCACTGCAATATTGGATCTGCTTTCCCAAGTTTAATTTATTGTTGGGTTTATTAATCTATTAATTTTACCATTTTTTTCTTAATAAAGTTTTAATCTTTCTGCGATTTCTAACAAATTCGACCTTCCCTTTCCCAAAGTCTCCATCAAAACATGTCGACAAGGAAGCCTTCATACGCAAACCCAAAACCCTGCAACCACCTCTCAGCTTACAAGCTCAAATATGGCTCCAGCGGCTACAAATCCCTCCAAAAATCCCTCAAATCTGCCCCCAACGGAAGAACAAGCGTTCGGATTCATGAAACAAAGATACCCAGATGCAGTTTCTGTAATGGGTTCGAAGGTAGACTCTATATTTGCTTGATTTGCTCTTCGGTTTCGTGTTCGAATCACGCAGTTCTGCATACCCAGTTGGAAATCGGCCACGATTTGGCCGTCGATGTCCAAAGGGCCGAGCTTTTTTGCTGTGCGTGCTCCGATCAGGTCTACGATCCCGATTTCGATAAGTCCGTGATGGCTAAGCACATGCTGGACTTGCCGTGCAGCACAAACAGTGCGGATAGTATTGGGGAGAGGCTGTGTGAGAGGAAGAGGCTGGGGGGTTCGGGTGTCGTATTATCGGAGTTTAAAAAGCCCGAAAAATCGGGTTTTGTGAGGGATCACAGGGCGAAATCGTGTTATCCGTTGGGTTTGAGGGGGTTGAATAATTTGGGGAATACTTGTTTTATGAACTCTGTGTTGCAAGCACTGCTACATGCGCCTCCATTGAGGAATTACTTCTTGAGTGATCGGCATAGCCGCAGAACATGCCGGAAAAGGACGGCAAACCGGCTGTGTTTGCCTTGTGAGCTTCACGGTGTTTATTCGGCTGTGTATTCCGGCGATTGGACTCCTTATAGCCCGGCTCAATTGCTTTACAGGTCTGCATTGCTCTGTGTGTGTGATCTTTGGTTACAGCATATCGTGCCGAGTTTATAATGCTTAAGCTTTTGGTTTGTGGATTGATTTATATTTGATAAACACTGTTTCGGGATAGTTGCTTTTTGTCTTTGTGTCTGCAGTGTTGCTTCTAAAGATCCTTTGATAATTCAAGAAGTATTGTAGTGCTATGTTAGTAAGCGTAGATGAAGTTTAATAACCCATGAGTCGTTAAGTCACTTTCCTGCAAAATGCATAATGTTTATGTCTAATTAGAAATCACTTAGATTTGCTGGAACCGATGGTACCTTTTATGCAATGTGGGATCAACTCCTGTGATTTGTTGCTAGATTCGTTGCTAGTTCTTCTATGCTGGAGCTTGCTTTTGGACTGATTAAAATTTTCTTTACTTCAAGTTGGTGGCAGCATTCGGAGAATCTGGCAAGTTACGAGCAGCAGGACGCTCATGAGTTCTTCATTTCAGTGTTAGATGGGATCCATGAGAAAGAAACCAAAGCAAGGAACCATACTAAAGGTAATCATAGGCGATCAGATGAGTTTTAGATCGTACATTGTAGAAGTAATAGATGCATGTCAAATTGTTTGTTTTTACGGTGGTCAATAGTTCGCTTTTACATATGAAGTTGTCCTTTGTTTCACAGATAGTGGAGACTGCCAGTGTATTGCGCATAGGGTATTCTCAGGACTGTTGAGGTCGGATGTCACTTGTATGACTTGTGGATTCACCTCGACAACTTATGACCCGTGTTTGGACATATCTCTCAACTTAGACACAAGCCGCTGTTCTTGGTCAGATGCATCTAACAAGCCTGCCAAAGTGAATGGCAGCAGCTGTTCATCCACTCTTTTGGGTTGTTTAGACTTGTTTACAAAACCAGAAAAGTTGGGGTCAGACCAGAAACTGTACTGTCAGAACTGTCAAGAACTCCGAGACTCTTCGAAGCAAATGTCCATCAGAAAGCTTCCAATGGTGTTGTGTTTGCATGTAAAACGGTTTGAGCACTCCCTGGTCAGAAAGATGATGAGGAAAATCGACAGCTATTTGCATTTTCCATTCTCGCTAGACATGACTCCCTATCTGTCCTCTTCGATTGTCAGAAACAGATTTGGAAATAGAATCTTTGCTTTCGAGGGGGATGAATCTGAGATGTCTACCGAGTTTGAGATTTTTGCAGTAGTTACTCATTCCGGGACACTAGATTCCGGCCATTATGTGACGTATTTACGCATACAAGACCAATGGTACAAATGTGACAATGCTTGGATTAATGAGGTCGACGAGGGGATTGTAAGAGCTTCACAGTGTTATATGATGTTCTACGTGCACAAGACGCTGTACTATAAAGCAAACATAGATTTGCGTCACTTGCCGGTTTCCACACAGAAGGAAGCATTTCAGAGGATGGCTGGTTGCTGCTAGAGGAAATGTTTCGAATGATTGTAGTGTCTGCAGTTCTCCGAACAAGAAATGGGCTTTCGATATACATTCGAGGCAGGTTATGAATCGATTGAGACGGAGACTGCCTCTGCCGAAGCAACCTCTTCAAGAATCCGATCCCTTTGGCCTAAGGAGATCTCATCGGAAGGGCATCATCAAATTGCAGATCTCTGAAGATGATCATGATTTGAAGCAGAGATACATAAATGTATACAAATTCCATATCTACTGCTAGTGATTTGTTACTGGGTATTTTATGAGGGGATTTTGGGAAAACTGATGGGACTAATTTGAAAAAAACTTGTTCATGTTGGGGTTTATTTTACAAGATTTCTTGCCCAGCATTCTTTTGACTGCAAGGTCAGTCATGTACATAACTAAACTGATATTTGAAACTAATATTTATTTTTTGGGGTTCCACTAATTATTGCCCTTCCACTTTCTAAATGTTGATATGATTTGTTAGGATATAAGCAGTCTTCGTTAAACCACATTTTGTTTTATGTGCAGAAGGGGTGGATAAACCTTTTTATGTATTCCGAACATGGTCACATGGTTTTACCATTCATTGAGTTATGATATGAGCGACTAGAGGGCCGATAGGTCCCACTGGTATATTAGTAAAAATAAAAGAATATGCATATTATAGTTTGAATGAATAGCAATATTAGGTTACGATGTTTCAAGTATGCTGAAAATTACTCATAAATAGAATAATGGATAGACGAAATGGGATAAAATGGGATAGGATTATACACCAAGTAATAAGATGTTTCAAGTATGCCGAAAATTACTCATAAATAAAATAATGGATAGACGAAATGGGATAAGATTAAACACCAAGTAATAAGCAAGACAGAGACAATGAAGAACAAATCTTTTCATTCCTCACGTGTTCATAATCACGAAGTCAATCTCACTCTAGCCTTGCTATTGTGAGAAGAGATGAAGAGTCAATTTCGTTCCAGTATTGCTATCGTTGAAAGAAGACGATGAGGTAAATTTATTGAAGGAAATGAAAAGAAAAGTACATATGACGTTAGGTTCCATGTTCACATTTGACAAGTTGAAAGAGGGCCACGAAGGATCTAGTGCACAGGTCCAAGCAATGAGAGTCACCAGAGAAATGCTTTCAAGGAATCACTTTCCAATGCCTGCAGCAAGTTCTCATGGTAATGGTGAAGATGATCACAATTTCAGTTGAAAATCTATTAATATGATAAGTATATAAATAATAAATGTGCTATAAATATTTAAAGATTAAGTACTTAAAATTCTCTAATCTTTTAGTATCATTTCAAATTGATCTCAATTTTTTTAAACATTTCAAATAAGTACCAAACTTATCGAAAATGTCACATTCGTTAAGCTTCAGTTAAATTTCTGTTAAATTCACTAGGATTTATATTGTTTCCAAAAGTAATAAAAGGTCATTAAAGCATGACATCCATCAACTAATGGTCGTCACCACCCCATGAGGCTATCACTTCTAAACCCAACACACAATCACCAACTTTATCCTACAACTCAAGGCTACTCCAGCACACGAGCAAAACAAGTATAGTATGGCGGATGGGAGGGGTCAAGAAAGGTATCTACTTCGCATCATCACCCACGTGGAACTTCAACATATTGAACCTTTGTTTTTTTTTGGAAGAGAGAGAGGAGAGAGAGAAAGGGGAAGGGGAAAAAGAGGGGAGGGGAGGGGAGGGGAGGGGGGGGGGGGGAGGGGCGGCGACCTTCATTTTTGTTTTTTATTTTATTTGTGAAATTTTCTTTTTATTTTATTTTTCATCTTCATGTTTTTTTTGAATTTATTATTATTATTATTATTAGAGAATTGTTATTAGCACTTCAAAAATCTCATTCTACACTTCAAACTTTCTATATTAGGAAATAAAAATACACTTATGAGAAGTGTAGAATGAGATTTTTGGAGTACTAATAACATTTCCTTTATTATTATTATTATTTGTGGTCAAGGAAGCTAAAAAGGAAGTAGGATATTCTCATCTCTTTTTTTCCCTCCTCTTCACGTCAACATTTTATATTTATTTTTTTTACAAAGAGAAAGACAAAGAGAAGAATGTGAGAGGACGGAAGGTAAGAGGGAAACAGGTTGGAAGAGAATTATAGTCCGCTAAAAAGTGTGACTCCTTGTTAGCACACATACATTTAACAAAAAAAAAATTAAATGGGATATAATGGATGTGACATTTTCAATAGGTTAGGTCCTTAATTGGAATGTTTCAAAAGATTGAGACTAATTTAAAATGACACTAAAATATTGGAAGGTTTTTAGTACTTAATCCAATACTTAAATATGGTAAGTTTTAAACTTGAATTAAATTTTGGAAAACTATTCAGGTTAAAACCTAAAAAGAATCGTATTTAAGCCAGAAAATCTCAAAATTCAATTTTTATTAGCTCAGTACAAATATGACAAAAAGTTTTCAATGTGCTTGAAACACAGGATGACACATCACATATCGTTTTATAATTAGAGACAATTTTTTTAATTCTATTCAATGATATAATAATAACATATTTCGTATTACCCGGCAGCCACTGTGAAATATCTCTCATCACGGCGAGCGGGTGACTTTTGAGATGGGCAATGACCTTTCTCTTGTTTTCTTCTCACCGAGTCCAAATGATTTTGCTGCCAAAAAATTCCACGCATTATACAGTACCCGATAGTAACACTGTAAAAACTGGAAACCAAGATCGGATTTTGATAAACGAAATGGAGTAAAACTGTGAACCTTTTACCTTGGTTATAGACGTCGGGGAAGGTAAGAGATACCCTTATTCTCTGTTCTTCTGCTACCTTGAAGTTATATCTACCAGGAGCCCTTTGATCCACGGTCCACCTTCCTCAGATCCATCACTGTGAATTAATTTCAGAAAGCTGCTGCTTCTGTGCTTGCTTTTTCGTTATCTGGTTTTCTGTTGTGGTTGTTGGAGCTTTTTAATTAAGCAGAAGCCAAAATCAAGATCAGAAATTTGAAGCTTCTCTGAGAAGAATCTATCATTTGGAAGAAACCCAGTTCGAGAAAAGCTGAATCTTGAACTGGGTTTTTCAATTTGAGGCAGAAAGTTCAGGAATCAGATTCCAATTTTTCAGGAAACAACACTGATCTGCTTTCTGGGTTGTTGTGATTTTCTGCAAATTTGTATCGGGAAGTGAGTAATGGTGGAGGAAGAGGAGGAGGTTCTGAATCCCTCCGGGGATATTGCAGAGGAAAAAGAGCCGGAAAAAGGGTGTTGTGGAGCTCTCTGCACTCCAATCCA
Source organism: Pyrus communis (assembly GCF_963583255.1). Taxonomy (NCBI): domain Eukaryota; kingdom Viridiplantae; phylum Streptophyta; class Magnoliopsida; order Rosales; family Rosaceae; genus Pyrus; species Pyrus communis. The sequence continues at coordinate 3,033,037 of NC_084817.1, forward strand.
ATGGTTCAGAATGCTATGCGTGGAACTGCATTGGAGTTTTGTATTGGGGGTGGTGGTCGTTTATGGAGTAAGTCAAGGACTCGGCGGAGCTCTTTATCGCGTCGGCACGGAGTATTACATGAAGGATGTGCAGAAGGTGCAGCCTTCTGAAGCTCAATTTTATCAGGGAATCACCAATATTCCTTGGCTTGTCAAGCCTCTCTGGGGCCTCCTCACTGATATTCTTCCCATTTTCGGGTATCGAAGACGGCCTTATTTCATTATAGCAGGTAAATGATGCAGCTTTAGTTTCATGTTAATTCAAATTTAAAATCTTTTTTTTTTTGTGTGTTTTGATGTTCAATCGATGTGCTCACATTTGGCCTTAAATTCCACAAACTATGCATCGATACCATGTTGGTACGTTTTCTCGGACATATTGGCAGTCTGTCTTTATTAAATAACGGACGTCCATTCCATAACCGGACTATTCTAATAGACGAGAATATCAGTTGAACTATTGCTTTTTTTTAGTAGCTTTTGCTTTTTTTACGAAAAAAGGAAAATTCGAACATTCCGCATGGATTTATGAGGTGACATGTGTAGGAGTTTCTAGCTGACATGGTGTCCTGATTAGCTCATCAACGCCATGTTTTTATTAGGTTCTGTTGGTGTGATGGCAATGCTCGTTTTATCGTTCCATGCAAAGTTGCACATTGCACTTGCCCTCTTGGCATTAACAACCGGAAGTGGCGGAGTGGCTGTCGCAGATGTGACCATCGATGCGTGTGTGGCACAGAACAGTATTAATCATCCTAGTCTCGCAGCCGATATCCAGAGCCTGTGTGCCCTGAGTTCCTCCATTGGAGCACTACTGGGGTTCTCTGTTAGCGGCATCTTCGTTCATCTTCTAGGCCCTAAGGTCAGTTTATTTTCACTTGTATCTGTTCAAGTTTTTATAACTTCTTAGAAAAAATGGCATTTTTAACATTAGAGTTTCTTTCTCCTCTTCCTTGGTAGGGGGTGTACGGCTTGTTGGCAATCCCATTTGGACTTGTGTTCTTAATCGGAACTTTGATCAAGGAAGCTCATTCACCAAACTTCGCTTACACGCAGGTAGTCCTTTGCTCGATTCTGGGGTTCTCTCTGTTTCATGCTCACGATCTAATGTCGCATGTTGGGCACAGGTGAATCAGAAGTTTGTCGATGCTGGCAAATCCATGTGGACAACATTGAAATGCCCTGATGTATGGAGACCATGCGTATACATGTACTTTTCCCTTGCATTGAGCTTGAATATCCTCGACGGAATGTTCTTCTGGTATACAGACTCGAAAGATGGTCCACATTTCTCTCAGGTATTCGACAATTACTAATTAGAGTGGATTTTATTACCTCAGTAATCGCTATATGAATTTAATCAGTCACATCTTTATGCAGGAGAATGTTGGATACATATTCTCAATAGGTTCAGTTGGTTCCCTTTTGGGGGCAGTACTCTATCAAAATGTTCTAAAGGATCATCCTTTCCGGGACTTGCTCTTCTGGACTCAATTGATTTACGGGGTGTCAGGAACATTAGACTTGATGCTCGTTTTGCGATTGAATCTGAAGTTTGGCATACCCGATTATTTCTTCGTTGTGATTGATGAAAGTGTATCTCAAATGACCGGAAGGCTCAAGTGGATGCCTCTTCTTGTACTCAGCTCAAAGCTTTGTCCCCCTGGAATCGAAGGAACTTTCTTCGCTCTGCTTATGTCGATTGATAACGTTGGACTTGTCTCGGCAACATGGGGAGGAGGCATTTTACTGCACGTATTGAAGGTTACACGGATGCAATTTGATAATCTCTGGCTAGCCATTCTGATTAGGAACTTTTTGAGATTAGCTCCTCTTTGTCTGCTGTTTTTGGTGCCTAGAGCTGATCCGAAATCTTCGATTCTTCCGACCGAAATCGCAAACACGAAAGAGGATATCGAAACTCTGGAAACAAAGAACGTTGAGTTAGTCTCCCTTGTAAACAGAGCACACCATCGATAGCCCGACTACGAGAAATTTACACCAAAATCGTTTTTGGTTTCAAAATCATACTTGAAGACCAAGCTAAAGTTGGAAATGTGCTACTATCACACACATTTTTTTTATTATTATTTTCCGCATTTTGTTAAATATTGGGAAATGTATTTCATGGTAGTCCAACTATGTATGGTGACATGCATTAAGAAAATTGTTTGGATGAATTAAAATTATATCCCTTTTTCTTCTATTGCACGTTCAGATATAATATTGGTCTACATGCCAACTGTTCTAACTTACATCTGTTCACTAAGCTGAATTTGAATACAAAATTTTTTGGTCATTGAAGGGTGAAGAAGATAGTTTGTTATCTGAGGGGAGAGTACCCGAGATAACAATAGTAACAACCCAGGGAAGTGAGTTCCGCACTCACTTTTCCTTTCTCTGCTCCTTCGTTTTTTCGAGGCTAGAGAATATAGAGACAAAAATAAGGTGAAGAGTGAAGAGAAAAAAAAACAATTAGGAGAGTGAAAATCACCTCCCAAACAAAAAACCAAGATCTTGTAAATAAGACTAGGGTGTGTATAGATTCGGTTGATTAAACCACTTATTACTATTATAGTTTAGTGATATCTCTCGTAAAGGAAAAGTCTGACGTTCGAATTTCGAGAATAATTTGATACCAATTTAGACACATTGTGCGAGTGCGACTCGGTCCAAATCCGGCACTCCACAGTTAATTACATCGTCATCTGTTGAAAAAAAAAAAAAAAAAGATTCGGTTGGTGAAAGTCAACTTGGCGCCCTTCTCAGTTCTGCTAACATGGAGGCTTGCAGCTAGCTATGGGGGTTTTTTAATCCATCTCGATCTTGAAGTTAGCTGGTTTTTCATTTTCTGAGATCCATAACTAATGAGAAAAGAATGAAGTACGCCATCATTGCAAAATTATTCACGAAAGCTGCTGTCTCTGTGTTTTTAGTTTTGTCTCGAAGAAACTCAGTTCAAGCTTCCTTCCGGAGTTTCCAATAGTTTCGAAGAAAACCAGATCGAAAAAACCGAAAACTCGAACTGGGTTTTGTAGGTTTTTCAAATTCAAGCATTGTTCAGGAAACACAGATTCCCAGAGTTCAGGAAACTCTGATCTGTTTGCTGAGTAGTTGTTGTTTCCTGCAAATCTGTATAGGAAGTGAGTGATGGTGAAAGAGGAGGAGGAGGTTCTCGATCCCTCGGGCGATACTACATACGAAAGTGAACCGAAAAAAGGGTGCTGTGATGCTCTCTGCACTCCAATACAATGGTTCAAAATGCTCTGTGTGGAATTGCATTGGAGTTTTGTATGGGGGGTAGTTGTTGTTTATGGAATAAGTCAGGGACTGGGAGACGCTCTTTCTCGCATCGGTACGGAGTACTACATGAAGGATGTGCAGAAGGTGCAGCCTTCTGAAGCCCAATTTTACCAAGGAATTATCTATATTCCTTGGATTGTCAAGCCTATCTGGGGTCTCCTCACTGATGTTCTCCCCATTTTCGGGTATCGAAGACGGCCTTATTTCATTTTTGCTGGTAAGTGATGCAGTTTTAGTTTCTTGTTAACTTAAAAATCAGTAGTTCTAGTTGGTTTTTATGTCCAAGGTTAAATATAGACTTGAGGATAGATTTCATGTTTTAAAATGCAGTTTGGGCATTATGTTCGGGGTTTGTATAGGGAATGAGTAGGCATTTAATTTCAAATGTTGTTGATTTTAGATGTGTTGCTTTCCCTTCGTTGTTCGAAATCTACATGTTTTAGATCAACAAACCATTCCCTATACGAACCACGAGCAAGAAGGACTGATTGTTCATGTTTTATTTGATATTAGGTTCTATTGGTGTGATCTCGATGCTCCTAATATCGTTCCACGAAAAGCTGCATCTCGCACTTGCCATCTTGGTATTAACAGGTGGAAGTGCTGGAGTTGCTATAGCAGATGTCACCATTGATGCCTGTGCGGCAAAGAACAGTATCCTTCGCCCTTCACTTGCATCAGATATCCAAAGTCTGTGTGCCTTAACTTCGTCCATTGGGGCACTTGTCGGATTCTCCCTTAGTGGTATCTTTGTTCATCTTATAGGCCCTAAGGTCAGCTTCTTTAAAACTTCTGCTCTCGTATTTCAATTGAAAATATCATGATTCTATCTCCTCTTCTGTGGCAGGGAGTTTTCGGCCTGTTGGCAATCCCATCAGGACTTGTCGTTGTAGTTGGAACTCTGCTTGATGAACCTCGCTCACCCAATTTTTCCTTCACATCGGTAGTTTTATACTTCTGCTGCTTCTCGCTTCTTTTCAAGCTAATTGCCTAATATTCCATGCTGGGCGCAGGTCGGTCAGAAGTTTATTGATGCTGGAAAAGCCATGTGGACAACATTGAAATGCCCTGAGGTATGGAGACCTTGCTTGTACATGTACTTATCCATTGCATTGAGCTTGAACATCCTTGACGGAATGTTCTACTGGTATACAGACGCGAAGGATGGCCCGTCTCTCTCTGAGGTATTCGATTATCATTTACGAGATGAGTTTTGGAAACTAAGATGAATATATTTCTAAAGTTAATCATTCACACCTTTATGCAGGAGAATGTCGGATATATATTCTCGATAGGTTCAGTTGGTTCACTATTGGGGGCAGTACTCTATCAAAATGTTCTGAAGGATCATCCTTTCCGGGACTTGCTCTTCTGGACTCAGTTGATATACGGGTTGTCAGGAACATTAGATTTGATGCTCGTTTTGCGATTGAATTTGAAGTTTGGCATACCTGATTATTTCTTCGTTGTGATTGATGAAAGTGTATCTCAAATGATAGGAAGGCTCAAATGGATGCCTCTCCTCGTGCTTAGCTCAAGGCTTTGTCCCTCGGGAATTGAAGGAACATTTTTTGCTCTGCTCATGTCAATCGAAAATGTTGGAGTTATGTCAGCATCGTGGGGAGGAGGCGTCTTACTGCATGCATTGAAGGTTACAAGGACAAAATTTGATAATCTCTGGCTTGCCATTCTGATTAGGAACTTGTTGAGATTAACTCCTCTCTTTCTGCTGTTTTTGGTACCCAAATCTGATGCGAGATCCGCCATTCTTCCAACAGAAATTTTGAACACGAAAGAGGATATTGAAACTACAGAAACAGAGAACATTGAATTGGTCTCCCTTGTTAAGAGAGTTGATGGTAGATAGCTCAACAAGAATAAAAAAACAATTCATCTCCAATTCATTTTTTGTTTTGTTTTCAGAAACACATTCAACTTGCAGATTGAATTTCGATATCTGAGATGGATGTAAGTATTGTCCTTAAATTGCTGATGCAGTTTGTTATTTTACTAACAGATTACATGGTCCCCTTATGCGAAAGCATGTCGAACTAATAAGAAGGATTAACTAGCAACAAGAAATAAAGATACTGGATCAGATTTTATATCTGAAATCACACAATCTTGTAGCATGAGTAAGGCAGTACTACTTCAACGACCATCCAAGCTAGAAGTTAAAGATATGTGAGAGGCTGAATCGGCTTCGTGTTGAGGTTGAGGCAGTGGATGATGGTCATGCATGTCTGGTGGAAGTTCTGGCAGCGGCGCTTCGAGCTGAAGAACCTTTATCACCTGCCCTGCTTTTGGTCTTTCCGTTTTCATGGGGTGGGTGCACCATAACCCCACAAATAGCAAACATTCCATTTCATTTCTATCAAAGTTCAAATTTAATCTCTCATCGGCTACATGGAGAAGATTTCCGGCAAGGTAGAGCTGCCAAACCCACCGGAAAAGTGGCACGTGATACTCTTCATCTTGGTAAGTCCTCCTTCCACATGCAATTTCCAAGGCTACAACTCCCAAACTGTAAATGTCTGATTCTTTACTGGCCCTCCCTCCACTTGCATATTCTGGGGCCATGTATCCGAAAGTCCCTACTACCCCTGTTGTCTGACTCCTGAATCGCGGATCCACGAGCTTCGCAATACCAAAATCACCAAGCTTAGTGCTGAAATTATCGTCCAACAGTACGTTAGCTGATTTGATATCCCTGTGAAGGACACATTGCTCTGCTTCTTCGTGTAGGTAATGAAGTGCCGAGGCCAACCCTAAAGCTATCTTGTACCGGGATTCCCATTGCAGAGTTACTCGAGAACCAAACAGGTGTGTGTCAAGGCTGCCGTTGGACATGTATGCATAAACAAGCAAGCATTCTCCGTTCTTGTGACACCATCCAATGAACTCAACCAGATTTCGATGAAATAAGTGGCTTATTATCTTCACTTCATTGATGAAGATTTTCTCATAGTGCTCGGATTCTGTCAAGATTCTCTTAACAGCAACTAGGCAGCCAAGATCTTGTAAGATCCCTTTATAAACTTGTCCTGACCCTCCCTGGCCTAGCCTTCTTTCTTTCGCGAAGTCATTAGTGGCCACGACTAATTCTTCGTACGAAAACCTTTTTGGGACAGCTAGTCCCTCAAGCTTCGCACTTATAGACTGCAATCCATTGGAGCTGTGATTTCCGTTCTCAAACAATCCAAGAATCCTTTTAACAAAACAACTTAAGGCCACGCCAATCGCCACAATCAAGAAGGAAGCCACAAAGACCACTATCAACCATTTCTTCTTTCCTTTCCGCTTGTGTTTCCTGTTTTTCTCATGTGCAGGATGCAAACTTGAATTGAAATCCCATGAGTATATCGTGTGCCGCTCGGGGTATTGTCCGGTAGCAGCTGAAAAACCAATAGTAACCAAATCGGGAAGGCACTTGCGTAGGTCAACATTGTAAGAAAGAGAAGAATTGCCTACGAAAACAGGGTTTTCCTTGTTTGTCCAGAACACACTGAGGTTTTTAGTGGTAGCATTGTAAGTTATCCACACATTCACCTTCTTCTTATTATAATCGCCGCTAAAGTTCCAACTAGCATGAACAACAGAAGAGATTCTATTGATATTGATCCCAACATGCGGTCCGGCTGGATCCCAGTAACTGTTTGAGTGGGTATCGAACTCGACGGAAACAATTTTGCTGTGTGACATGGTGGTGCTGTTGAATAATCCGAGAAAACCCCCACCCGAGTTAGGCGGAATTGGGACACCAACAGGAGCAAGGAAAAACGCAAACCCGTCACTATGGTTTTGGCCAGCAGCGTTGATATTGGAAGTGAAATGAGTAGCGAAGTCTGCAAGTGACCCGGAGTTGGAGTCCCATAAGTGCAAAGGGTCTGCATATGTAGCCCGCCCAACGGTCCACGTCCATGTAGACTCTGCGTTGAGTTCAATCCCTCCTACTACAGGCGCTGCGTCACCTTCGTAGACAATGTTCGTTGTGCCAACATAAAATTGTGTAATATTGAAGGAAAGTGGCTGAGCAAAGTGAGGGAAGCAGGTGATCAAAATGAAGAAGTATTGAAGACGAAAACTTACGTCTCTGCTGCTTGTGTTGTTTAGAGACATTGCATTCGAACGCAACTGCGATTCGCACACAAATTCTCACAATTCTAATTAACCCAAGTTTAACAGAATAGGAGAGATTGAAACCAAACTAATAGCCACAAATAAACTGCTGATATAATCTTAAAATAAATGCAATTGTTCGCCTCTTTACCTTGTCCACACTTTCATACCGGATACGATTCAATTATTTCCATTACAAGACGAAGACAGATCGGGGACTGCTCGGTCAATGCAGGAAAAGAATAGTGCTAAGAATGGCGACCAGTTTCCGATCTGTCTTCATCTTTACAAGAAAATATTCAAATCTAGCATGCTAGTAAGAATGGGCTTGGTTCATGGGCTTGGGCCTACTAGGATTTGGGCTTGAGTTCAGTGGGCCTATGGTTTACTGGGTTTGGGTCTAAAGACTTGGCCCAAAGGCCTGGGTCTTTGGACTTGGGTTTGGGCCTCTGGTGACCTGGCCCAAAGGCCTGGATCCATGGATCTAGATTTGGGTTTTGGACTTAGGCTTGGGTAATTTAGGTCGGATTTTGGGTCTCGGGTCGGGTTGACCTAGTTTCAGGCCATGGTTTAGCTGGTTTCTGGGCAAAATTTCAAACGGTTATAACTTCTTCAATACTCAAACAATTGAGTGATTCAAAAACCAAAGTTGTAGTACTCAACGAGATGAAGAGAATGGTACTTTGCACAACGCTAACTCGCCGTGGTTTGGCTAGAAAACACCTCGAAAGGGACGGTGCTCACTGAAAAATTTGGAAAAGCTACTCCTAACTATTTTCTGCTATTCACATGTATACACAACTTAAACAAGCTTCGATCTAACCCTAAAACAGATCCCAAGGATTTTTAGACGCTTACCAATGTCGGAAAATCATGAAACACGTCGGAGAAGACGATGAATAGTGTCGGCCCAGAGGGAGAGAAGGGTTTTAGGTGTTCTTTCTTCGAATTTGAGTTCACAAGGGTGATGGTGGTGGTTTGAGTTGTTGTGTGTGAGTTTCAGAGAGGAGAGGGAAAGTTAAGAGTTGAGGGAGAGAGACATCCGAGAGTTTAGAGAGGGAGAGTGATGGAAGAGTTGTGAGAGAGAGAGAGAGAAGAGTTAGGGAAAGTAATAGAGGGAAGAGAGAAGAGGGGGTCACGGGAGGAAAAGAAAAAAAAAACATGTGGGCCCTAGTGGCTCACAAAAAAAGGCCACTAAAGATGAACCACAAAATATCCAAAAACGTTCGACGTTCGAACATAGAATCTTCGTTATAAATCTGAATTTAAATCTGTTCACACCTACGAGGTCGTGGCGATGAGTACAATTAGAATAAATGAATTAAACTAGAAACACGCGTTCCTATGAGATGGTCAACAAAAGTCAAACTGAGGGTAAAACGGTAATTTTTTATGTTTGTTAATATGAAAATATACAAAATTTGAGACGGTATTTCATAATTAATTTAGAAGCAATTAGATTTTTTAACCCTAGGATTTCGAAAAAAAAATGAAGGGAAATATGGGATTCCTCACTGTTGAGCCGCATCACCCGTGCTGCCGAGCTAGCTGGTCCGAAGCCCAGCCGTAGCCAGGACGACATAATTTTGATGCCATGGACCTCTCGCTGCAGCCCCATGGGCTTGCTGCCATTGCACTGCAACCAAGCCTTAGCCTGAGTTGGTGTACGCACGGGCCCGAAGCCTTGAGTCCATTCCAGCAGGCCTGAATGCCTTGCTGGGTTCTATCCTTGTCTCGGCCCATCATGCCAGCAAGCTTTACTTGCTAGGCTTGCCATCTGCCATGGCCCGCGATCATTGAAGTCAACCCAGATGGCTGGGCTTGTTTCCCAAGGCCTAAAAACGAAGCCAGCTTTCAGTTGGGCTTCGCGCGTCTATTCCAGGCCAGGCCCCTGCTAGGCCCGTGTCCCTTCCCCTACTCAAAGCGCCTCTGTTGCCCAAGACCAGCAAATTTGCTGCTGGGCTTTTTCCCCAGACCCAGGCCCCTGGCCTATTCAACCCTTCTTAGGGTCTTGCCCAATACACGACACCCTAGCCCACCGTGATTGGGCTATATTTTTTCGAACCTAATGTTATTTTTGGTATTCCAACAAATATTAACCTAAATGTTATTATTATTTTTTGCTTCTACGATCAAATCTGAATAATTACGATATATTAAATTAATTAAAGTGACCAACAATCCATTAATCTGATAATTAATCTAAAATTATTAACCTGAAGTTCACTTTTTGGTAGTTAACGATTCAATAAATTATTTCGTTTCTTTAAACCGTTGACTATCTTTCGTAGTCCTGATGCATTCACACTTGGGGTTCCTGAAGCAACCCACAAATTCACTACGCTTTATTGTACACAGTATTCTGTGTTCTTGCAGGTACCTATATATGAACCGGATGTTCATAACTAAATCAATCTTGTAGTTTCAAATTTAGTGCCTTTGAAACCCGAAGTTTTCATTCAAAACTTATCACATGAAACCCGTAGCTTTCATGCTTAAATTAAACCAATACATGTCTATAGAACCCGCATGTTCTACGATATATGTCAATGGATTTCCATATGACTAACCACGTTTTGTTGTACCCTCTGTTTTAGGGACATGTCGAACCTGAACAAGCTCAATTTCACCACTTTGGAAGTATCTAGAAGAAACTACTTGAAGTGGGTTCAAGATGTGAAGCTCCATCTTACTGCAAAAAGTCTTAGAGCTACTATCGAGGAACCTATCGACGATGAACCCATCGACGAAGCTGAGAAAGTTACTGTTATGATCTTCATCTGAAAACACATCCATGATGCAATGCAAACCGAACACCTCGTAGAGGAGGATCCATGTATTCTCTAGCTCGCTTTGGCCGATCGCTTTGATCATCAGAAAGACATATACTTGCCTGAAGCAAGACACGACTAGCAGCATTTATGCTTTCAAGATTTTAAGTCTGTGAATGAATACAACTTTGAAGTTCGTAGAATCCGATCACTTTTTAAATTTTGTAAAGAGGACTTAACTGAACAGGATCTCCTGGAAAAGACCTATTTGACTTTCAATGCTACCAATATCATCCTGCAACAACAATATAGGGTACAGAAGTTCACCAAATTTTCAAATTTGATCTCTATTTTACTTCTTGCTGAAAAGCAGAACCAGCTTTTGATGAAGAATCATCGAGCTTGACCCACTAGCTCGAACGCTCCACCTAAAGCGCATGTGACTAATTCTAGCAGCCACAACTGACGGAAATATCGTCATGGCCGTGGTAATGGGTGACAAGCCCTACCACGAGCCCAAGGCCAACAGAGACAAGGCCCACCCAAGGGAGGAAATTTGACTCAGAAGCGCTAACCCCTTGCCTCTAAGGCCCCAAACTTCAAGAACAAAGGAAAAGCTATCGTTCAATCAACTTCTACTGAATTGGACATGTGCTACCGTTGTGGATCAAATGATCATTGGTCACGTGTATGCCAAGTTACCTCGGAGGCTATTACCAAGTATTATTCCCGTCGTGAGTCTAACTTTGAGCATGTGAAACATCTCGAAGATGCTACTACACTATGGAGGTTTCAGATTTTCAACAGGCATCTACTCCTATGGAAGAATAAAGTTTTATTTTTCTAAAAATATTTAGAGGACTAAGCTAAAGTTGCATAACTGATGCCATATCGCTATGTTATTCAACTAACAAATTTAATAGCCCAATATATATACACGAAAGCGCGTCGAAAACACAAAAGAAGTACTAGAACCCTAAAACTAAGATATTAAATTCAGACATTATCTATTCTAAAATTAAGGACAGTAAAATGATTCACCCTTGATTTTGCCTTATTTACATCACAGCCACCAAATATGTGTCTAGGTTGGAGATTAATTATTAAAAGTTAAGAGGGTAATTGTGTTAGTAGGTTTGGGTTTAGGGTTGTGCCATTGTTGCCTGATTTGGGCTGGTGGGTTTTGGGCTCAAAGTGGGCTGCCCAGTTGGTAGACAAAATTACCCTTTTGCCTGCTTTAATCAAGATCCAACGGATAGAATTTGGGGGCAAATTGATCAATTTACACCAAGGATAGGGTTTTGGTGTCAGTGGTTTGGGTGCAGGAATTGGGGTAGATGGGACTTCACAACATGATTTGGGGGAGAGAAAGAAAGGGGGTTGGGTGCATGATTTGAGGGTAGGTTGAGGGAATAGGTTCTGGATTGCACTTTCTTCTCCGTCTCTTTTTTCCTTCGAGCATCCGACAACACTGATATAACATCGGGTGTAACGTTTTCCTCTTTCCGTTTTCTTTTTCCCAATTTGTTGAATTTGTATTTTATTGTTTGCATATTACCCTTTGACAGCAAGGTAGCGATTGTGATGGCTTCCACTCAGGGCATCGGCTCTTAAAGGTACCTCCGTCGTCATCTCCTCTCGCAAGCAGATCACAATACAACTAGCTTCCCGTCGAAAAAGTGAACTTCTATTTTATTAGCTTGGGGCAGTTCAATTTACTTGCTGAAAGAAAAAGTTATAAAGCTGTTTATTTGTTGCATTTTCTATTTATTTTTTGTATTTTATTTTTGGCCTGAAATTGTGTTGATATTTTCTAGGTTGTTTGAAATTTCACTAATTCAAATATGAAATCGTATTAATTTTCATGGCATTATCAATATCGGCCCCGATGCATCTGTGAATGAAGCTTGGAAATTGGAATAGATAGCCCTGGTTGTGTGAACTGTTTGGCTGAGATTTTGTATTGTTCCATTAAACAAAATTAATTCTTTCTGCCACCCGAGCCAGAACCCAAATATTTGATTTTTTACTTTGGTTGGTTACTTTGATGGTTGATCGCAAATTTAATTTCTTTCTTTTCTCTTATGTGTTCTTGGTAGCGCCCTCCCCTCACTTTCTCAATTATCGGTTGGAAATGTAAAAATGGATGAGCTGAGAAAAAAAAGGGAGGTTAGTTTTCTGCATTTGCAACTCTCTGATTTTTTTCTTGTGCTAAGTCCTTAACACTATTTCTGTTATCGAAGTAACGTTTACAATTACCTTGGGCAATTCTGAAAGACTTATTTTATCATGTGGATTTAGTTTGATTGATTTTTGAATAATTGATAAATGAGTGTTAAATTGTGGGTTACAATTTTATAACCCACAACAGAGTGCAGACACATTTGCTAGTTATACATCGAAAATCATAACACCAATAGCCATGCAACTTGGTCATCGCAGATAATTCGCATCCAACGATTTTATCTCGAGCTGACAAATGCACTTCCTTAATTCTAAAACGACAAGTAAACAAAAAAGATTCAGATGATATTGTACATCGATGTAGCTTGGCAGTTCTAAATTTGATGACCTGCTGGTTAGAAGAAACTGTTCAGAGTTGTTCCACATCGGTGAAGAACAAGGTTTGCTATGTGCTTATATGGTCTTGGGTTACGTCCCATATTGCCAATTGATTTTACGATGGAATCTCAATTTCATCAGAAACTAGACGCTAAAGATCATTGAGAGGAACCAACTGGTGCTGAGGCAGGAGTGGAATGTCAAGCATGTCAGGTGGAAGTTCCGGAAATGGTGCTTCGAGCTGAAGAACCTTCATCACTTGTCCGACTTTGGGCCTTCCCTCGCTTTTGGGCTGAGTGCACCATAATCCAACAACTAACAAGCATTCCATTTCGTTTTGGTCAAAGTCCACTTCCAATCTTTCATCAGCTACACATAGAAGATTTCCAGCAAGGTAGAGTTGCCAAACCCAACTCACAAGTGGCAAGTACAACCCCCCATCACAGTAAGTCCTCCTTCCACATGCAAGTTCGAAGGCGACAGCTCCAAAACTAAACATGTCAGATTCTTTACTGGCTCTCCCTCCGTTTGCATATTCAGGGGCAGTGTATCCAAAAGTCCCTACCACCCCTGTTATCTGAATCTTGAACCGGGGATCCACGAGCTTGGCAATCCCAAAATCCCCAAGCTTAGCACTGAAATCTTTGTCTAACAAGTCATTAGCTGATTTGATATCCCTATGAAGAACGCACTGCTCTGCGCCTTCATGTAGATAATGAAGAGCGGAAGCCAAGCCTAAAGCTATCTTGTACCTGAAATCCCATTGCAATGTTGTTTTTGAGCCAAATAGATGCGTATCCAGGCTGCTGTTTGGCATGTATGAATGAACAAGTAAGCATTCTCCTTGCTCATGACACCATCCGATGAATTGCACCAGGTTTCTATGTATCAACCGACTTATTATCTTCACTTCATTGACAAAAACTCCCTCGTAGTGCTCAGATTCCGTGAAGACTCTCTTCACATCAACCTTGCAGCCTAGGTCTCTTATAGTTCCTTTATAAACCTGTCCTGAACCTCCGCGGCCTAGCCTTCCGTCATTTGCAAATCCATTGGTGGCTGCAACTAGTTCTTGGTAAGAAAATCGTTTTGGCAACGCTAGTCTCTGAAGATCCGAATTTATAGAAGACACCAATTTGGAGAACTTTTTGTGCCCCTTAGTCTTGTTTCTCTGTTTCCTCACAACCAGCAACCAACGTACGAACATACCAAGCATGAAAAGGAATAAAGAAATTACAACGAACGCAATCCAGAAAGTGCTTGTCCTTCTTTCCTTCGTTTTGCTACTTCGATCATAAGAAAACAGACTTGTACTGAAATCCCATGAACATAAAAGATGCCTCTCAGGGTATAATCCAGTAGCAGCTGAAAAACCAATTGTAACCCATTCAGGGAGAACATTTCGTAAGTCAATATGGTAAAAAAGGGAAGGTCTAAGCACAAAGTAAAGAGGACCCGGGTATCCCTCGTAGGACCAAACCACTGAGAGAGTTTTGGTTTTAGATATATAAAATATCCATACTTCAGCCATTCTTCCATTACTGCTGCTAATATCCCAACTGGCATTGACAACTGAGGAGACTTGATTCACATTGATCCCAACATGTGATCCTGGTGGATCCCATTCTTCGTTTGAGAAAGTATCAAACTCAACTGTTACAATGTTGTTTTTCGATTCTGCGAAATTCGTGATGGTATTGAATAATCCTAGACCACCCCCGACAGAGTTAGGTGGAATTGGAAGGCCAACAGGAGCTAGGAAAAAGGCAAATCCATCACTAAACTTGGTGCTGTGATTATGATTATCGATCTTGAACATGAAATGCGTTGTGAAATCTGTCAGTGTCCTTGTTCTAGAGTTACAGAGGTGAAAAGGTTCTCTATAAGTACACCGTCCTACGCAAAATAATTCATTAGCTTGGTTGAATTCGACAAGTGCTTCTAATGTATCCCTGGCATCACCTTCATAGACCAAGTTTTTGTTGGAGGTGTATCCCCAATATGGTGAATGAAAGTGCATGCGTGAAATTTGGAAGAGCAATCGGAGAGAGAAAAACGATGAAAACGAAGAGATAAAGGTAGCAATTATTAAAGTAGCACGGAGGAACACAAAATGTCACCTTCCTGCTTAGAGACATCCTAACTTTGTGCAACCGATCGAAGAAAGTATGCAGATTATTTTTCCGGTTGTTATAATTTGTGAAGGCAAAGCTTTTTAGTGTTTGGTGAAGAGTGGCAGACCGATCGACATAGGTACATAAGTTGAGAAATACATGATATATATATATAGGATTAAGGTATGTGTTTCTTTCGTAACAGTTGCATCCCAGCCTAGGAAAAATCTAAGAGAAAGTTGCTGCACTATTCTATTACTCGCATGCGACATGAACCATAAGTCGGATGCGCGTTTTGGGAGTTCGGGTATATCAATGTGTTCCATAGCTTCAAGGTGCGGTCGATTACGAATTGACGATGGCGATGACGAGTCATTGAATTAATCAAAGATCGAAAAGACCAATCATTACGAAATTCTTGCCCCTATACATTTTGGTGAATGAAGAATATATTCTACAGTTTTTTGTAAATACGAAATTTTCGTGCAATGAATGTAACAAGAACACGTGTATAAAAGAAAGGATTTGAATTAGTGAGAAAAATTAGGGTTACAATCTCTTAGTACAAGGCTTGATCCTTTTATTCTATCTCCGAAGTAGAATTTGATTCAAGGGTGGTGAACACTTGAAGGGTTGTTGATTCAAGGGTTGTTGAATTGATCTTGAACAAATCGGGACCACAAGTAGTGTCAAGTGGTAAGTGATCTTTGACTTTGATGGTGGATGAGTCCACACGTATGCTTGTTGTACTTGTTGATTCTCCACGAGCGTAATGAAGATTGCAGAGATTTTTCTAAGTCTTTTGAGTTTGTATAGTGTTTCTGAGAGTCCCTTATTTGTCTTGAGGTATTTATAGGCCTATCCGTGATTCTTTATATTGAACCAATTCATTTTCCGGGCCTTGATTTAAGGAAATTGCCTCCATAAATTGTTTTGACTAAAGCTTGATTTGAACTTAATTTGAACCAAATCACTAAACTCTTTAATTTAACAAAATTAACCTTACAAATGGAAAAAGTCAAATCAATTACCTTGGTAATTTAGTAAGGGAATTGTTATTGGCACTCCAAATTTCTCATTCTACGCTCCAAACTTTCTATATTTAGAAAGAAAAATACACTTGCGAGGAGTGTAGAATGAGATTTTTGGAGTGTCAATAACATTTCCCTTTAATAAATTAATTAATTGACATGATTTATGTTTGATTTAAGTCAAAGCCAATTAAAAGATAAGTTGCCTCCGTCCTCGTCTGGCCTCAATGCTGATCCAGCTAAATGAATTAATTTGTTGAAAGTGCAATTGAGTTGCCCAAAAGGTGCTGGCCAATTTCATCGTACTTGATTTTGATGTAACCAAGATATTGTAATTTGGCCTTGATTTGGAATTAATTTGAACCGAATCAATTAACTTGGTAATTTAATTAAATAAATTCATTGACATGATGTATGTTTGATTTAAATCTAAGTCAATCAAAAGATAATTCCTCAATTGTTTCCACCATTAATCTGGCAATTCTATTTCTTTTCATCAGTTGTTGACACGTGTAATTCTGATGACTCGTTCGATTTTGATGAGTCACATATTATATGTGCAATTTGTGAGACACATGGTACAACAAACCACATAAGTTCTTGTGGGTCACAATTTAACGTGTTGGTGAACATTTATTTTGCTTAAATTTCGACGTCTACAATGTTATTCTTAGACATCTGATGCAATTTGTTATTTCATAAAAAGGAAAAACTTAACTCAGACATTATACACCCGATATCATACAACTTTGCAGCATGATGTAAGGCAGTCCTTTGAGGGGAAGAAGACGAAAAAAAAATAAAATAAAATAAAATAAAATAAAATAAAAACAAGTAGGGGTCTTGAAGATATTACGCATGGATGTAGCTTGGTGATCGTGCTACTTTAACGACCCGAGGTGTTGAAGCTCGAAGTTATAGATACATGAGATTCCGATTCAGCTACTTGTTGAAGAGGATGAAACGGCAGAGGATGGTGAGGTCGGTCTTCTGGAAGCTCAGGCAGTGGTGCTTCTAGCTGAAGGACCTTCACCACCTCCCCTGCTTTTGGCCGTCTCTCCTTGTTGTAGTGAGTGCACCATAACCCCACCATTAACAAGCATTTCATTTTATACTGATCAAAATCCATTCGCAACGCCTCATCCGCTGCATCGAGTAGATTTCCCGCAACGTACAGTTGCCAAACCCACTCATAAAGCGGCCCACGGAAGCCTCCACCCTGCAGGTAAGGCCTCCTTCCACAAGCAATTTCCAAGGCCACAACGCCAAAACTAAACATGTCCGATTCTTTGCTGGCTCTCCCTTCATTTGCATATTCGGGGGCAATGTAGCCGTAAGTTCCTGCCACTCTAGTAGTGTGATGGGTCTTGGACCGGGACTGGGGATCCACGAGCTTTGCAATCCCAAAATCACCAAGCTTAGTTTTGAAATCGTCGTCCAGCAATATATTAGCTGCTTTGATATCCCTGTGAAGGACACACTGCTCTGCGCCTTCGTGTAGGTAATCAAGCGCCAAGGCCAATCCTATCGCTATGCCATACCTCCGGTCCCATTGCAACGTTGTTCTAGGGCCAAATAAATGCATGTCGAGGCTACCGTTAGGCATGTATGCGTAAACAAGGAAGCATTCGGCCCGCTCATAACACCATCCAACGAATTGCACCAAGTTTCGATGCATTACGCGCCTTATTACTGTGACTTCGTTGATGAAAAGGCTCTCATACTGTTCAGACTCAGCGAAGAATTTCTTGACAGCAACCGGGAAGGCTAGATCTTGTAATTTTCCTTTATAAACATGCGCCGACGCTCCTTGGCCTAGCCTGTTTTCGTCAGCAAAGCCGTTGGTGGCTTCAACTAATTCTTGGTAAGAAAATTCTTTTGGCAAGGAAAGGCTCTGAAGATTATGTGTAGGGGGGACATGATTGGAGGTATTTCCAGCTCCACTGGTACTGGTACTGGTACTGGTACTACCCGTCCGATTCATCACGAACCTCCATATGGCTACGCCGAGGACCAACACGACAGAAGTAACAGCTACAGCAATCAAAATTGGCCTCCAAATTCCCTTCTTTTTGCTATCTGAATCCAAACTTGAAGTGAAATCCCATGAATATATGACGTGGCGCTCATTGAGAAGGCCGGTAGCAGCTGAGAATCCAGTAGTAACCCACTCCGGGAGAACCTTTCTTAGGTCAACAACATAAGAAAGAGAAGATCTTCCCACATTGTGATCAGGGTCTTCCTCATATTTCCAAAACACGCTGAGGTTCTTGGTGGTAGCATTGTAATCTATCCTAACATGCGCAACCTTCCCGCTGTTGAAGCTTGCATTCCAGCTTGCAGTAACAACTGAGGAAATTTCGTTTATATTGATCCCTACGTGTGACCCTGGAGGATCCCATGGGTTCGTGAAAGTGTCAAACTCCACCATTACGAGCTGGTTAGTGGACTTGGCGAAACGAGAGGTGGTGTTAAATAGTCCGAGATCACAACCAGCAGAGTCTGGCGGGATTGGGAATTGAACTGGGGCAAGGAAAAAGACAAGTCCATCAGCGAAGTTGGTGTTGTTAAGAGTGTCGATTGTGAAGTAGAAATTAGTAGTGAAGTCTGAGAGTGTCCCCTTCGCCTTGTCCCATAGGTGCAGAGGCTTTGCATATGTGGCTCGGCCAGTGCGGAATAGTTCTGTGACTATGTTGAGTTCAATCACTCCCGACGAAGAAGGCACAGCGTCACCTCCATAGGAAATAGTGTCGTTGTTTGTTCCGGGAAAGAAGCGAGTGATGTTGAAGGAAAGTGGATGGGCAAAGGTCAAGGAAAGGAAACAATTGATGATGATGAAAATGTTCAAGAGACTAAAATTTGACAGCCTTCTTTGATACATTTCAACAACTTCTCGTGTAAATTCGAAAGAAAATTTTGTGTTTCAATTCTAAACACATGACTGGCCTTTCGAATTACACAAGAGAAATCATTGATCCACTCGACAAATGCATCCGAAGACTTTGATATAAAATGTTGGGTTTCTATGAACATATATACTGTTAGCCATCAGCTGTGTGTTACGAGGGTATCAATCTGTTTCATGGCTACGAGATATGCACGATGATGACGAAGTTGAATCATTAAACTAATGACAGAAGAAACAGTCTAGCTCATTGTTTTTAATGAAGGTTTAAGAGAGACAAGAGACATTTTTCGTTATGTTTATCGACAAATTTGAGATCTAAACATGACAAAAAATTCGTAACAATGCATAAAAATAAATCATAAATAATCTCCACCAGAAATATACAATGTTCTTTTCCACGGACGACTGATCCAATGTTCGAGAGCTGGACTGCATTGGCCACACTTTCAATAAGCAACCTTGGACAGACGTGTTTTCAATGAAAAATTTAGAGAAAAGTCAACTGACGAAAGAGAGAGCAATAAGAGGATTCTTTTCCAAGTAATATCAAGAAGTAGCATATCCGTTTGAGCTTACTACTCATTTTAGTTTCTTCCGTCTTTTTGTGATTTATAGCAAATTAATTACACTGTGATAAGCAGATACGAAGTAAGAAACGATGGTTCCTAACATGTAAGTAGCGAAGAAGTGTTACTTCTAGCAATGTCAACAGTACTGTCAATACGTCGATATTCACGAATCCCCACAACACAACACTGCCGACTTATAGTATACGTCTCGTTCAAGAA
The DNA here is from genome assembly GCF_963583255.1 of Pyrus communis. NCBI lineage: Eukaryota > Viridiplantae > Streptophyta > Magnoliopsida > Rosales > Rosaceae > Pyrus > Pyrus communis. Next base: position 3,052,672 of record NC_084817.1, read on the forward strand.
ATAGAATCTCTCAAATGCACTTGAAGGGCAGCAACATTTTTGGTAGATTTTTCCAAGGCTTGGATATAACTTTTAATATAAAACACAAATTCTAAGCCCTGACATTTTTAGTAGAATGGTGTTGGGCTGCCTGAAATCCAAGATAGTGATGAAGTGTGCCAATGGTGTGTACTTGGGAAGCATCACAATGAGTCATTTCCTAAGGAGACTACTTGGAGAGCACAAGAACCATTGGAATTGGTACATTCTAATATTTGTGGACCTATGCAGGTTCCAACCATGAGTAGAAACAGGTATTTCCTCACATTCATTGATGATTATTCAAGAATGTGTTGGATCTACTTTTTGAGAAATAAGTCAGAAGTGTTTATGGTATTCAAGAAGTTTAGAGCAATGGTTGAACTGGAATGTGGTTACTCACTGAAGAAACTGAGAACTGATAGGGGTGGAGAATTTACTTTCACTGAGTTTAATGCATTTTGTGAATCAATTGGCATGGAAAGGCAGCTCACTGTGTCTATACTCCATAGCAAAATGGAGTGACAAAAAGGAAGAACAGGACAATAGTGAGAATGACTAAAAGTATGTTGCATGAGAAGGAGCTACCCTACAAGCTATGGGGAAAGGCAACCAACACTGCAGTTTATCTATTGAACACATATCCTACAAGTGCATTAGACAATGTTACACCATTTGAAGCTTGTATTGGAAGAAAACCTGGGATTAAACATCTCAAGCTATTTGGTGTTGTGTGCTGTTCTCTAATACCTTGAAATCTGAGACATAAGTTGAAAGCATCAAGTGCAAAATGTATCTTCATTGGATATGGTTTTTTGTGAGAAGAGATATAGGATTCTCAATCCTATTACAATGAAGGTGATTGTGTCCAGAGATGTAATATTTGATGAGAATGGAAAGTGGAGTTGGGAAGAAAACAAAGTGAAAGAAATTTGTGTTCCTCTAATCTCAACTGAGTATGGAGAAACTGATGAAGGTGAAGCTAGGAGTTCTATTAGGTTAACATCTCATATTTCTTGTGAAAGATCTAGTGCTCAGAGTGCAGATGTGGAAATACATTTTGTTGATACACAAGCTTTTGATTCAACTCATTTGAGATGGAGAAATCTAAGTGAAGTGTACGAGCATTGCAATCTGTGTATTGTTGAACCTGAGTGTTTTGATGATACTGCATAAGATGATGCTTGGAAAGTTGCAATGCAGGAAGAGATCAACATGATTGAAAAGAACAAGACTTGAAAATTGGTAAATAGACCACTTGACAAGCCAGTAATTGGGGTGAAGTGGGTATACAAGACTAAGTTGAACTTAGATGGATCTGTGCAAAAAAACAAAGCAAGGTTGGTGGCAAAAGGTTATGCACAGAAGCTTTGAGTGGATTACAATGAGACATTTGCACCTGTTGCAAGGCTAGATACTATAAGAACATTGATTGCTCTTTCTGCAAAGAACAATTGGCAACTGTTTCAATTAGATGTTAAATCTGCATTCTTGAATGGAGTACTTTAAGAAAAAGTGTATGTAGATCAGCCATAGCGTTTTATTGCCAAATGAGAGGAAGACAAGGTGCATAGGTTACACAAAGCACTCTATGGGTTGAAACAAGCACCAAGGGCTTGGTATGGGGAAATTGACTCATATTTTGATGAATATGGGTTTAAGAAGAGTAGCAGTGAAGCAACCTTGTATACAAATGGGAAAGAAGGTGCATGAATGCTCATTGTGTCAATTTATGTGGATGATATCATTTACAATGGAAGTAGTCTTGAATTGGTCGAGGAATTTAAAGTTGATATGATGAATAAGTATGAGATGAAAAATTTGGGCTTACTGCATCACTTTCTGGGAATGAGAGTTATGCAAACTAAATCTAGTAGCTTCATTCATCAGAAAAAGTATGCCATTTCTCTTCTCAAGAAGTTTGGGCTGCATGATTGTAAACTTGTTAGCATTCCGCTAGTTCCAAGTGACAAGTTGAGAAAAGATGATGATAATGGAGCTGCAGATGAAGCTCAGTTCAGAAAAATAGTTGGCAGCCTATTGTATCTCACTGCAACTAGGCCTGACATTATGTATGTTTCTTGTTTACTAGCAAGATTCATGCACTGTCTAACTAATAAGCTTTATGAGACTGCTAAGAGGGTACTGAGGTACATACAAGGAACCTTGGATTATGGTTTGTGACACGCCCCGACCCCGATATTCCCCGAATACCAGAATAGGCACGTGTTGGCCGACACCCGAGGGTGACGAAAGCCATTTATTGAGTGCAAATGCTGAAAACAAGAGATAAATAAGGTTTATAATTATAAAAGAATAATGAATATGCAAATAAGGACCGTGTTCAGAGCACACCACTAATCTAGAACACTAAAAGAAAATAATATAAAATTGAATGAAACAAAGAAATGGGTCCTACACCGAGAGGACTCGAAGATGCCGATGCGGAAGTGCCTGGACGTCGGGATTGTATGCCTCGATTCTAAGTCCTGAAGGGGGCGCAAAACAAACATGAGTGGACCAAGTTGATATATATATAATAAAATAGTTATCAACGTACTAACCCCCAGGTTTTATGAAAACACAAATATAATGATAAACATAGGTTTTCCGAAACCTAGCATGTCGTGCAATGTCTCAAATCATCATTCGCATAAAATAATAATCACTAGTGAATGTCCGATATAACACTTCAGGCCCCATGCCGGCTCCCCGTCTCTGAGCAGACAGTCAGAGGAAAATGCACTTCAGGCCCCTTGCCGGCTCCCCGTCTCTGAGCAGACAGTCAGAGGAAAACACACTCCAGGCCCTATGCCAACACCAAACCGTCGCCCGGGACGGACCGGATCTATCCCTATGTCCCGTAGCGGAAAGGACCACTAGGTAAGTATAAAACCAGTGAACATACATATATTGAAAATCAACTTCATAGTATAAAGTCATCCATCATCTATACTATAAAGAAGTGTTCTAAACATGTTCTAAATATCATATCGTCATCCATCATATATTCTATAAGAACATGGGTTATAGGAAAAATAGTAATAATTCAAACTAATCTTAGTAAGCATGTTATCTCAAAACGTTTCATAAAACATAATCGTAAAGTCATGCTTTTCTATGTATGCAATTCTACCATTAAAACATGCATTTTTAGAAGGGGTCCACTCACAGTACTTCGCCGTCGAAAAGCCATGCCATCTAACGAAGAAGGAAACGCCACAGATAAACGCCCCTAAGCACATAAATGGTACATTTAGTCAAACTCTACTCAAACGATTGAATTTGGGAAAACGGGTTCAGAACGTCGAAATTAGCCTAGGAGGGTTCCCGCACGAAAACTCAAAAAGTCAACGGTCAAAATCAACGTTGACCGTTGACCCGGTCAACGGTCAACGGGTAAAAGTCAACGGGTAAAATCCCGGGACGGGTTATTACAATCTACCCCCTTAAAAGAATTTCGTCCCGAAATTTAAAATCACAACTTAAACCAAAATGCTTGAAAATAGGAAGAAGAATATATGTATAAAGAGAATTCAAGTCAGAGTGGGTGCATCAAAGAGAATATGCCACACCGTCGCGAGCGGGTTGCCAAATCCTCTATCATGCCTCCAAACTCTTACTTTCTTCCCCATCAGTGTAAAAGTAGAAACATACTTTAATAAGATATCAAGTCGAAAACATATATATAGACGTAAGTTCAAAAATAAGTACGCAAAATACTATAGCGTCAAAATAGTCAAAATAGATATGTACTAACATATAGGTTGAAAACTCGCGCTTAACTTAAAACTGAAAATAGAAATACTTCCCCCAAAACATTTGTAACGTCGAAAACAAATAATTAAAGAAAAGGAAGTTAAAATACTTACTGAAAATCAAAACTGAAACTCAAAGATGAAAAAAAAAAAGAGTGGGTCTCGCCTAAGCATATGAATGTCACGTACTCCGAGAATAGATGTGTCTCTAGGTCAAGCCCTAACAATAGCAAATCCGTACCAACTGCTGAAGACGAATCTTCCTGCCCACTTGCTTAACGAACCCAACGAATAAGTTTTCAATACCACAGTCGGCCGCCCGTGATATCGATCACACATTTGTTGTCTCGATAAGCAAGCAGTAATTTGCTGAGGGTGCACAATTTCACGCGTCAAAAATTCAATCTTTTGAATACTAGTTCACAATACTCCTCAGCTAACCAGTATTCCTAGTAGAACTCTCGTACCATGTCGCAAAAATGGCGTACTCAAACCAAACAAAACAGAAACTATCGTCATAAAACTCTATCCAGTATCAAGCATACTATCCTCCTCAGTTCTTCCAAATGTGACCAACTACTCCAGTGTTTTGCCAATAAAGAACCCATTTGAAAATTGTACCTTGGGATTCAAAGGAAGTGGCTACCATGTTACTAGTAGACCCAAAAGCTCAAGCCAAGCAAGCAGAAAACGAAAAGTAACCTTTCCCAACAAGCAGTATCTCTTGGGAATCATTGTAGTGCTCAAACCACCTCTCCAATTTTGCTTAGTTGCAGATTTCTAGTAAAACAAGGTCAACATTGATGGAAAGAAGGACTCTCAAGTGATCAACCTAAAAATAAATGAGAGTACACACCTTTCGAGAGAAGTGTAAAGATTTTTCCGATTCTCACCTCGACCGCGCTGAGGTGCCAACCCAGAGTACACTAAACAGATCTGCTAGAAGTGTTTCAATAACCACGTACTCACAACAAAATTGTCTTGAAGTGAAACAGTGAAAAGATGAGTTGAGACGGCACATAACATTGGAAAAGAACCGATGTGATGCTTATGAATTATAATAAGATTGTGATACAATCCGCTGACCTTCTGTACTCAAACCTTCATCCAACTCTTACTAAAAGATCGCACAAACATCACGCCCACGTGCTCACGAATCGAAGGATCCTGGTGCCAAGGTAGTGGAAAGCTACGTTGAAGCGAACACATCACATCATCGAAAAGGTCTGCCAAAGTACGATATGATGGTTATGAATTGTAGCAAGATAATGAGTGGTGACCATTCAATTCAGCGTGAAGATAATGATGCAATCTACTGCTCAACTGCACCACAATCTTCACCAGCCTTTTACCACAAGACGACTCCAACCTCACACCCACGTGGAACTCTTTCCGGTAAGTAAGGTAAGCTTGTGAAAAGATTATGCTCCCAACATTTCTATCTGAAAAGATAAGAATTGGGCGCATACTTCCACTGAATTGATCGATCGTGAATTCGTCACTAATTGAGCGAGAAACCATGTAAAGAAGGCTAAAAGAACACTTAAGAATTTGAGGATCAAAACAAGTTTATTAAAACTAGAGTACAAGATATCTGGATGAGTGAGAAATCATGCCAAGAACAAACAAGCGAAGGAAGGCAAAGATGCAGAAATAGAAATCACTGTTTATGATTATTTGGTTAATCAACACGGTAAGGTTGACTGGTTCCTTAGCCAAAAAGGAAATAGGTATAAGCTCAAGAATGGTTAAGAACTGTTAATAAGATTTGACGAGGCCAAAGACATTTCGAAATTCACAATACTTTGTGAGGGCTGTTTCAAAGTTCAAAAAATTAAACATAGAATCTCTGAACCAACAGAATGACGAAGAAGAAAGATACAAAGCAGTCTGTGTAAGCATGCAATGACACGATTGGCTAACTTAAAGTGATGCTCTTGGGCAAACCAAAGCTCAATGAGTCCAGAGAAGTTCAAAGTAAAGCTCGATCTTCGTATAATGATGAATATGGTAATCTCAAGCCATTACATTGAAAAGTTACAAAGCTGAACAGTTAGTGGACAAGGGCACTGGTCAGTTGGGCTACACGCAAGAGGCTAAGTTCACCTCCACCGAAAGTATGTGGACAAGGTGCTAGGACTTACCATCTAGTGCCAAATCCAGGTGAAGTTCAAGAAGTCTGTTTATCCAAACAAGTATGGATCTTCATCAACCAAATCCAGCTACAACAACAAAAAGAATTGCAACTCCTTTTGGAAAATTGGTGGGAATAGCGTCTGCTACCGAAGAGTCACTTAAGAAATTATCTAATTTAAATGAAGTCAACGCCCGAAGAATTTGGTGTAGAGCTAACGGTCAAAAGTTAAGGAACTTGATTTCGCCGTTGAGGCAAGCAAGGAGGTTACTGGTAGAACAATCATCGAAGATTCATTCTACTGGTTCACACGAGTTTCTTCAGTGGTAATGAGCCTGAGAACCTTGATTTGCTCCCGCCAACTACCACTTACTAATCGTCGTCACCACTAGCGCTTACTCGCTTTCTCAAACACGCACTTCGAATATTTCAAGTAGTTGCCACTGCAATATGACTTTGCCCGCCATTCCTAGGGAACGCATGTCGCAGAGTGATGTCATCGTTTCAGGGTTCTAGTTGATCTCAACCAACTCGTACCGTCAAGATTTCTCCGTTTCTCGAGATTTCGATGTAGAGCCGACTCTGCCCGCAATTCCTAGGGAACGCATGTCGCAGAGTGGCATCGCCATTTCGTATCTACAGCTGGTCTCGACCAGACTCCCTCAAACTAAGATTTCTAGAATACGTCGCTTCCAAGTAACATTAACTGTGCCCGCCATTCCTTGAGATTGCACGTCGTAGAGTACAAAACCGCTTCATATCTTCCAAATTCAACTCACTTAGGGTTTTTCCATTTCTCAACACTCCTAGGTAGATCTAATTATGTCCGAAATTCCCAGGGAATGCACGATGTAGAGTACCGATCTGATGTCGAAAGTCATCCAACAATCCACTTCATCACTACTGAGGCACAATCCCGACACGAATTCTTGTATTTCAACCAGAAGGTGAAAATTTAAACAGAGAAAGGTTTGCACAACTATGTCGAATGACACCAAGTCCGGAAGTCGTGACATCCAAATGATGTCATGACAGACACACTACTACAGTAACAGAAGGTCCTAAGTATGCTCTGAACAAAACCACGCTCTGATACCAATCTGACACGCCCCGACCCCGATATTCCCCGAATACCAGAATAGGCACGTGTTGGCCGACACCCGAGGGTGACGAAAGCCATTTATTGAGTGCAAATGCTGAAAACAAGAGATAAATAAGGTTTATAATTATAAAAGAATAATGAATATGCAAATAAGGACCGTGTTCAGAGCACACCACTAATCTAGAACACTAAAAGAAAATAATATAAAATTGAATGAAACAAAGAAATGGGTCCTACACCGAGAGGACTCGAAGATGCCGATGCGGAAGTGCCTGGACGTCGGGATTGTATGCCTCGATTCTAAGTCCTGAAGGGGGCGCAAAACAAACATGAGTGGACCAAGTTGATATATATATAATAAAATAGTTATCAACGTACTAACCCCCAGGTTTTATGAAAACACAAATATAATGATAAACATAGGTTTTCCGAAACCTAGCATGTCGTGCAATGTCTCAAATCATCATTCGCATAAAATAATAATCACTAGTGAATGTCCGATATAACACTTCAGGCCCCATGCCGGCTCCCCGTCTCTGAGCAGACAGTCAGAGGAAAATGCACTTCAGGCCCCTTGCCGGCTCCCCGTCTCTGAGCAGACAGTCAGAGGAAAACACACTCCAGGCCCTATGCCAACACCAAACCGTCGCCCGGGACGGACCGGATCTATCCCTATGTCCCGTAGCGGAAAGGACTACTAGGTAAGTATAAAACCAGTGAACATACATATATTGAAAATCAACTTCATAGTATAAAGTCATCCATCATCTATACTATAAAGAAGTGTTCTAAACATGTTCTAAATATCATATCGTCATCCATCATATATTCTATAAGAACATGGGTTATAGGAAAAATAGTAATAATTCAAACTAATCTTAGTAAGCATGTTATCTCAAAACGTTTCATAAAACATAATCGTAAAGTCATGCTTTTCTATGTATGCAATTCTACCATTAAAACATGCATTTTTAGAAGGGGTCCACTCACAGTACTTCGCCGTCGAAAAGCCATGCCATCTAACGAAGAAGGAAACGCCACAGATAAACGCCCCTAAGCACATAAATGGTACATTTAGTCAAACTCTACTCAAACGATTGAATTTGGGAAAACGGGTTCAGAACGTCGAAATTAGCCTAGGAGGGTTCCCGCACGAAAACTCAAAAAGTCAACGGTCAAAATCAACGTTGACCGTTGACCCGGTCAACGGTCAACGGGTAAAAGTCAACGGGTCAGGGTCACGGGTCAGGGCTTTAGGGTTTTGGGTTTTGGGTTTTGGGCTAACAGAAAATGGGTTTGGGTAAAAAGGGGAAATGGGTTTGGGCTGCAACCAAGGCCCTAAGGCCTTTTTGGGTTTTTAAAATGAAATAACTAAAAATAAAAAAAGGAAAGGGTAAGGGTATTGGGCCAAAGACCCAAGTCAGGCCTAAGGCCCGCGGGGAAACAGAATGGCCCGAAGGCCTGGGTGCCCGGAGAAGACCACCGGAGTTCGGCCGGAAAGTTCCCAAGCTCCGTTGGAGCTCACAACTCAACCAAAACATGTCATTCAATATACCAAATTGAAGCCCCGAAGGTAAGGAATCGAAATATACCCTTGGTTCCCGTCATCGTGGTCGGAGTTGGCCGGAAAACAGCCTGGAAGCCACGGGTGTCCGCCGGAACTGGGTAAGATTCAAATGAGCATAACTTCTTCAATACTCAATGAAATTGGGTGAAACAAAAAGGAAAGTTGTAGTACTCAGCGAGACGAAGAGAATGATACCTTGCACGCCAGCCAACTCGCCGTGGTTTGGCCGGAAATTGCCTCGAAAGGGGCGGTGCTCGCCGGAAAACTGGGAAATGCCTCCGAGGGGGTTTCTTCATGGTTTGACGTCCAAAACACAACCACGGGGTTAGAAAAGAGTTATAGGTGCGGGCATGGGTGTGTGTGGGTGTGTGTGTGTTCGCATTCTGCTCGGAGGGAGGGAGAAAAAGACAGAGAGAAAGAAAGAGAGAAGAGAGACTGAGAAGACTTTTCAGAAGAAAAAAAAAGAAAAGAAGGGAAAGGGAAAGGGAACCGGGGAACAAAAACAGGGGTGGGCCCCTTGGGCTCACCAATTAAGGCTAGAAAAACAATTTTTAAAAAGGAAAGGTATCCCCCGAACTTAGTGAAAATACAAAAATACCCATTTTCTTACGTAAATCCCGGGACGGGTTATTACAGTTTGAAGTACAAGAAATGTCAAGGAACAATGCTGTTTGGATTTTGTGACAATGATTGGAGTGGATCTGAAGATGATATGAGAAGTACATCAGGGTATGCCTTCACTTTTGGAAATGGAGTATTGTCTTGGTCCTCAGTCAAACAACACTGTGTTGCATTATCCACAGTTGAGGCAGAGTACATAAGTGCAGTAGAAGCCACTACACAAACAACCTAGTTAAGATTTGTGTTGGAGGATTTTGGTGAATCACAAATTGTTGCAACACCACTAAAATGTGATAGCACTTCTTCTATTGCAATCACCAAGAACCCTATCTTTCACCAAAAGACTAAACATATCAACATGAGATATCATTTTATCAAGGAAGCTTTGCATAATGAGATCATTGATTTGGTGTACTATCCAACCAAAGAACAAGTAACATATATATTCACAAAGGCTCTTGCTAAAGTTCAATTCTGTCATCTCAAAGAACCATTGGGAGTGAAATCAGTTCACAATTCAGGGGGAGTGTTGATGTGTAAATTGGTGAACTGATGTGAAGAAGATTACAAGTTTTAATTAGTGTAATGCTTCAGCTCCTAGGCTAAGCTTATGTGATTAAAATGTAATTTGTTAGTTAAGTCTTATAGGGCTTGATATGTGACAAGTGTTCTAATCTCAGTGTGGTATAAAATGGATGGCTGTGATTGAAACTTGAGTACTCTCTCTCTCTCTCTCTCTCTCTCTCTCTCTCCCTCCCTCCCTCCCCCAACGGTTATATTTTTGTTTTGTATGAGCTCATATGCTCAGCGTGCCAAGTTTTAAGGAAGATATTGCACATTCTCTGAGATTTTTTATTAGAATTCCTCTTCTTCTTTCTTCAAGCGTTCTCTCTCTCTCTCTCTCTCTCTCTCTCTCTCTCTCTCCCTCCCTCCCTCCCCCAACGGTTATATTTTTGTTTTGTATGAGCTCATATGCTCAGCGTGCCAAGTTTTAAGGAAGATATTGCACATTCTCTGAGATTTTTTATTAGAATTCCTCTTCTTCTTTCTTCAAGCGTTCTGAGTATTCCTTCATAATTATCATAATCATTCTCTGTTTGAATCTAATTCACTAACATGTTTCTGGTGCAGAAATTGGTGTAGGTAGCTCTTAATTTGCAGAAAGTTACAATGCTTCTAAGCAGGAAGGTAACCTTTTGTCATCATCAGTACTTGAATAATTGCTACTTATCTCTCTTCATTGTCTTCGTTTATTTCTTTGTTGTAGCTCGTCCATGTTTTTCGAGTCCGCTTTCATCGAACCTTTCATTCACCATGTCTGAATCCATGATACAAACATACTCTATGAAGGTGATGCCATGCATGTACAAGACATGCTGGTTGAACTAAATACTTTATCTGAACTATTTCGTGTAGGACGATGTACGTATACAGAACCTTTCCACCTACGGGACTCTACCAAAGGATCACTAGCAAGTTTTTCTACAGATTTCAGTGTCACGATTCAATCTTATTTTGGTGGTTGCGAATTTGGCGATGGATTTTCCTTTTTCCTTGCTCCTGTTGGATTTTCACTTTCCACCTAACTCTGCCGGAGGTGGTCTCGGATTATTCAACACCACCACATCTTTTGCAGAATCCGAAAACAAAATTGTAACAGTTGAGTTTGACACTTACTCAAACGCACAATGGGATCCACCGGGATCACACGTTGGGATCAATATAAATCAAATCTCATCAGTTGTTAATGCCAATTGGAATCTGAGCAGCAATTATGGGAAAACAGCTTATGTATCGATATCTTATAATGCGACCTCGAAAAACCTCAGTGTGGCTTTGACATACAACCCGCATGTAATGTTTTATTTTTTTGTTTCCTACTCTTTCATACAATATTGACTTACGAAATGTTCTTCCAGAGTGGATTACAATTGGTTTTTCAGCTTCTACTGGATTATACCCTTAGAGGCATCTTTTATATACGTAAGATTTCAGTTCAAACATGGATTCGTATGTGATAAACAGAAAAAATAAGGCATTCTTGATTGAGGTCGTTCTCTTCTCTCTTTGTATTTTTAGTACTGATGTTTGGTTTGGTCATATCTTGGGTTTTGGTGATGAGAAAACGGAGAAACAAGACTCAGCTTCACCAGTACCCCAAATCAGTGTGCTCAATAAATTCGGATCTTGAAAATGACAGAAGGTTGGGTCGCGGGGGGTCAGGACACGTTTATAAAGGAACCATGCAAGATCTAGGCTTCACGGTCGCTGTGAAGAGGATCTTCGCGGAATCTGAGCATTACGAGAATGTCTTCATCAACCAAGTGAAGATAATATACCACTTAATACATAAGAATCCGGTGCAGCTCATCGGATGGTGTCATGAGGAAAGCGAACGCTTACTTGTTTATGCATACATGCCTAACAGCCTTGACACGCATCTATTTGGCTCGAGGACAGCATTGCAATGGAATTTCAGGTATAAGGACTCGGCAGCGGCTCTTCACTATCTACACAAAGATGCAGAACAGTGCGTTCTTCGTAGGGATATCAAATCAGCTTATGTACTGTTAGACAATGATTTCGGCACTAAGCTTGGCAATTTTGGGATTGCAAAGCTCATGGATCCTGGGTTCAAGACTCAGACAACAGGAGTGGTAGGGACTTTCGGATACATTGCCCCTGAATATGCAAACGGAGGGAGAGCCAGTAAGGAATCTGACATGTTTAGTTTTGGAGTTGTAGCCTTAGAACTTGCGTGTGGAAGGACTTACCGGGAGGGGGGATTTTACATGCCACTTGTGAGTTGGGTTTGGCAACTCTACCTTGCAGGAAATCTTCCATGTGTAGCTGACGAAAAAGTAGAAGTGAAATTTGATCGAAATGAAATGGAATGCTTGTTAGTTGTTGGATTATGGAGCACTCACCCCAACAGCGAGGGAAGACCAAAAGCGGGACAAGTGATGAAGGTCCTTCAGTTCGAAGCACCATTTCCAGAACTTCCACCTGACATGCATGATCATCCATTGCCGCCTCAACATCAACTGGTTCCTCTCAAGGATCTTTAATTTCTAGTTTTGAACCTGTGAATCGATAAATATATATATATATATATATATATATATATATATATTTTTTTTTTTTTGTGCTTTTGAAATATATACCCATGCTTTGGTACAATAATTTTCTTGGTTGGTTTTGATGAACATACCCATGTATATATGTGTGTGTATGTGTGTGTGTATATGTATGTATATTTACACACACACACAATATATTGGAGAGTATAATTCATCCTTAATATTTTAATCCCATAAATTATGGAATTAATATAAATAACTACAAATTTCATTTTTAATTTAAAAATATAATAACCTATATAGAAATACGTTATTACATTAATGTCAAGAACTTCGATAAAAAACTAAAAGCTATCAAGGTTTCAGTCAAAGAACATTGGTAGTTAGGAACTGTATCCAAAGTGTCCCTTCTTGATAATTTTTATTTTGTTATACAACGATGGTGTGGATCTTCTAATTTAAGGGGAAGCGAAATTGGACAAAGTCACACAATAGTATCAAATTAAACGTAAATATTATACACCTTAATCATATGTGTGAGTCAAATCTGAACCATTTCACTCCCAAGTAGTTTTACTCAAAGGAAACCCTATACTCTATAGACCCAATTTTATTTTTAAAAATTCCTTTTACATGGGTTCAGTTATTATGTTTTCTCATTTTTGACGGCTAAGGCCTGCTAGGTGAGAAATATATAATGATTGAGAATTTGTGAGTTTTGTTTTAATTATGTCTTAGCGGCCGACGAAGAATATATCCAGAAATCAGCCGACCAAGCCCAATGATGTGCTGCAGGGCTACGGACGTATCGATGTGTTTTTCCATGGATCCAATGTTTGAGAAAATGCATACAACACCAAAAAAAAAAAAAAAAAAATTTACCACCCTAAATCAACGGTGCAAATTCTGAGTTTATTGGATTCTAAATCATACAACCAACAACAACAAAGCATCGGCTCTATGAATCTTACAATGCCACTGTCCTCAATTTTGCGTCAAGTCTTCGCTGATGGAAACAAGCAGAAAGAAGAAAAAAACTATGGCTTTATGAATCCTAGAAGGCTACTAGCTAGATCGGTTGTATGAATCACACAACCATGGCTTGAAAATACAACTGCTTGTGGTTGTATATTGCAAAGAGAAGAAAGAACAAGAAAAACTATTATCGGTTGTGCCATAATCATATATGATGATGAGGAAGGTGATGATCAGATTCGTGCATGTCATGTGGAGGTTCCGGAAATGATGCTTCGAGCTGAAGAACCTTCATCACTTGTCCGGCTTTTGGCCTTTCCTTGTTGTTTGGATGAGTGCACCATAATCCGATAATCAACAAGCATTCCATTTCAATTTGATCGAACTTTCTTTCCAATCTCTCATCAGCTGCAAAGAGAATATTTCCTGCAAGGTAGAGTTGCCAAACCCAACTGACAAGCGGCATATGAAGTTCCCCGTCCTGGTAAGTCCTCCGTCCACAAGCGATTTCCAATGCCACAACTCCGAAACTAAATAAGTCACATTCTCTACTGGCCTTCCCTCCACTTGCATATTCTGGGGCAATGTAGCCAAAAGTCCCTACAGCTCCTGTTGCCTGAGTCCAGGAACATGGGCCGATGAGCTTAGCAATCCCAAAATCCCCAAGCTTAGTACCGAAGTCTTTGTCCAACAATACATTAGCTGATTTGATATCCCTATGAAGAACACATTGCTCTGCATCTTCATGTAGATAATGAAGCGCTGAGGCCAAGCCTAAAGCTATCTTATACCGGAAATCCCACTGCAGGGTTGTTTTAGACCCAAACAGATGTGTGTCGAGGCTGCTGTTAGGCATGTATGCATAAACAAGTAAGCATTCGCCTTCTTCGTGACACCATCCAATGAACTGCACCAGGTTCCTGTGTATTAACCGGCTTATAATCTTGACTTCGTTGATGAAAATCTTCTCATAGTAATCGGATTTTGCAAAGATTCTCTTGACAGCAATAGCGCAGCCTAGATCTTGTAACATTCCTTTGTAAACATGTCCTGACCCTCCTTGGCCTAGCCTTCCATTGCTGGCAAAGCCATTTGTGGCTGCAACCAATTCCTTGTAAGCAAATCGCTTAGGGAAAGCTCGTTTCTCGAGATCCTTATTTATGGAGGTGATGACATCCTTGGAGTAACTCTCAAGTCCGTTGATCTTGCGCATTCGCTTTGTTACATCCAACCTACGCAAACCCACACCAAGCATCAAAACTAACAAAGTAATACCAGCAGTTGCTGCTATAAACAATTTCTTCTTCCTTTCCGTATCCTTGGTTTTCTTACTGGTCTCATCGGAATCCAAATGCGAATTGAATTCCCATGAACTTATAACATGTCGCTCGGGGCAAACTCCTGTGGCAGCTGAAAAACCAATTGTAACCCATTCGGGGAGAACCTCTCGTAAGTCAATACGGTGCGAAAGAGAAAAAGTACTGTCAATAACAGCAGGATTTGGGTTTTCCTTGTATGTCCAAAATACACTGAGGTACTTTGTGGTAGCATTGTAAGTTATCCATACATTAGCCACCTTCCATCTTTTGCTGCCGAAATCCCAACTGGTGCTAACAATTGAGGAGATCTTATTCACATTGATCCCAACATGAGGCACGGCTGGATCCCACTCATTCGAGAAGGAATCAAACTCAACCATTACAATTTGGTTTTTCGATGGCACAAAATTTGTGCTGCTGTTGAACAATCCTAGATTACCACCAGCAGAATTAGGTGGAATAGGAAAGCCAACTGGAGCAAGACAAAAGGCAAATCCGTCACTCCATCTGCTATTATTTAGAGTGTCAATCATGAAAGTGAAATGAGTGGTGAAGTCAGTTAGCGGCCCGCTAGCAGACTCCCATAAGTGCAAGGGTTGAGAATAAGTAAACCGTCCCACTCGGAACAATTGAGAGACTGTATTGAGTTCTACCATTCCTAAACCTAATGAAGGTCTGGCATCACCTTCATAGAGTATGTTTGTGTCAAGGTTGACATAGTAATGTGTTTCGGTTAATATCGACAATTATATGCTTCTAGCTCTAGGGTAGTGGTTATGGACGATGACGATGACAACCATGAGTCATCAGTAAACTACAATTTGAAAGATAGCAATCGTAAACTAAAATTTGAGAGAGAGCAATAGGAATGGGCTAACATGAACAAAAATCCAAATTTTCAAATTCTATACTGATCAAAATCAAATATCGACGACAACTGTAGCAAGTTTTTTTGATAACACCTTGCTGATACCATATTTTTTTGGTGTCTCAAATATCATATAAAACTCAATTCAAACACCCAACCTAACACAGTTTCTAACTAAAAGTATATAAATTTATATCAGTAAGGAATCTAAATTAGAAAAAAAGACACGTACATGAGAAAATATACTCTGTATTTATCTAAAACATGTACAATCATACAATCAGTGTCCAACAATATTTCCCTTGTAGTTGTACCGTTAAAGTTTCCTAAAAAAAAAAAAAAGGTGCAATCAGTGTCCAACAACATAATAGAAAAGCTTAAAACAAATTTGCATATGTAATTGAAAGCGATTCATCTCACATGTATTGCTTTTCCATCCCAATTTTGAGAGAAATTTTACCGAAAAGACGGTTCGATACACCAGGTGTCATAATACAATTTTGTTGAATTTTTTTTTCTTTCAAATTTCTAACTAGTATTATATTTAGTATACCCAAAGTCCAAATCTCGCAAACAAAAATTATGGATTGGAACTCGAACCTACTCCAATAAAACAAAATCGATGTTAAAGTAAGTTGCAACTGAACCTCTTTAACTTAGTGATTGCCATACTTCTTTGTCTTACATCGTCTACAGCATAATCCTTGCTACCTTCAGTCTAGTCGTGTTAAGCGAAAAAAATGATTGTTTTCGCACATACACTTCATCTAATATATGATATTCAATTTGCGCTTTTTGATTTTTTTCACACGCTAATTTTAGTTTATAATACAAGAAATATCTTATGACAATTTTTTTTTTTTTTTTTTGATAATAAAATTGAATACATTAAATAAAATTAACAGATGAATTTTTAAAAAATTGGTATATATTTGAAGAAAAAAAATGTATTTATCATTTCCGTTAATATGACAACCAAATGTATCATTTCGTTGATATATATAATTAAAGGCTGCTGGACTATCATTTCTATTGAGGAGGACATCAAGAGCATTGCGGCAAGGTTTCGTTCACCTCTTGGAATCACATTTTTCAAGAATTTAATTTTGTAGTTGATGCTTTCACAGCTGTACTCGTGATTCTTCTCTTTAATTTATTTTTCTATTAAAAAAAAAAAACCAAATTCTCAATACTATTTTGGGCTTAACATGAAATCCGCATATATCCATTCAACTCTACTTCACTACACCCGAAAAAACAAAAAGTGTATATATCTATACTATTATTTAGAAAAAATGGTGATATACCCATCTCAATATCTTATTTTCTCACTTACCTTATATTTACACCCACCATAAAAAGTGAAAAAAACATATAACTATTTTCCCACCCACCATTATTCCAAAATAACCCTATATATTTTTATTCTCCAATTTTTCCTTTGCTTTAAAATAATTATGATAATTAAAAAAAATTATCATTAAACAGGAGGGTGGTAGAGGTGGATAATGGAGTCCTCATCAACTGCTTCCTCACTCTCCGTTCAAGCTTACAACGTTGAGAGGGGTCTTTACCCTTCACAACATTAAGTCTTCTTTGCTAAAGCCAGAAACTCCTCCATTTTCGGCCCCATAATTTGATCGGTTTTTAGGTTTTTTCCTCTTTTTTTTCTTTCTCATTATGTATTTTAGGTTTTTGGCAATATAATTAATTATGTGGCAAGACATGATTGGGTGGTCTTTAGGTCTTTGAAGGTCATTTTCTACAAGAATAAAGCTGTCAATCAAATTATCATTTCAAAGTGGATGGAGAAACAAAACACTGAGATGGGCTTAGTATCACTCTTAAGAACCCTCATTGTCAACCTTTTTATCCTATTTTTTCTATTTTACCCCCACTTTTGCTACACAATATTTACATGAAGAGGACAAAACAATAATTATGAACCTTTTGAGAAAATGACAATCATATCCCTATTTTTTTAATTTTACCTTCACTTTTGATACAAAATATTGACATAAAGATGACAAAACAATAATTATGTAATTGTTGACTCTAAAAATTACAAAACCTACGTGGCGCGCAGGCCGAGTAACTAATAAG